>NC_135390.1:4748160-4883160 GCF_051989625.1 Stigmatopora argus | reverse complement strand
ACCTTGGTGACCTGTTTCCACCTGGTCATAAAAATCTTAGCCCTGCGAGTTTCCTGATGAGTACCAGCCCTGCTCTGGACGCTTTCAGGCACTCAATGGGATGCTTAAGACTGCTATTACTGGCACTATGACCTTCCGGTGTTATGGTGTCAGTTTTAGTGTTGAATTAGTCAGTTTGGCTTTTAACTTCAATGACATGTTTGTTTTAGCTGATATTTTATATTGTCAGGTATCACTGAATGTGATCCAAACTCTGCTATTATTATCCAGGATTATGTTGCCGATTAATTGAATCTATTTTGCAGCCCAACCCTTCCACTGAATTTCTGTAATCACCAGTACACTGAGAAATTTTAATTTCACATTGGCAAGCGGAATCTGTTGAATCAATTTGTCAGAGTAAATGGACTTACTGGTCTTTCTCTCAATATTTGATGTCCATGTAGCACTTTCAACTCTGATAAACCCTGGGCAGTGGGAGATGTTTTCTTGTCAACATTTGCACTGTGGCTCAAGAGTGAAAGCCAAGTCTTTTCATCCCTCCATCATGTCACCTATACATATCTATACACAGCAGCAAATTAATTAGGGACTCGTTACATATACTCATACAGATTAATGGGTTACATTTTTGGAATTTTGCAAACCACTATTTTAAGTTCGTTATCAAGATTATCTATCTTTTGTACAATAGCAGCACTATGCATCATGGATGTGGAGAGTGTCAAAAACTGAAATTTACACATTTGTTTTGAAATGTCATAGGAAATCTGTCTGAGAAGTCTGAGAACTTGATCAACAACAATCATTAATGGTTTGCACTGAAAGAGTCGTACATCAACTAATTTGCAGCTCTCAGTTTTTTTTCTATTTGCACATGCACATTTTCTTTACAATTTCTGAAAATTCTCAGTGAATTTTCAACTTTTCAACTTCAAAGCTACAGCTTCTTGAGTCCATGTATGAGTCACAAATCTCCACTTACAAGCTTTGTCATCTTCTTGTCCTTTTTTTCCTCACAGAGCAGAGAGACTTAACGGTGAAGGTATAGTGAAGTTTCATGAACACGAGTAGAAATATAAATTTATTGAAAATGCAGAACTACTAATTTAGTTCACTTGAGTTTTTTTCCACAACGGTGTGAAATGCAATTTTTAGTTTGGGCTGTTCAAGTTCTCAAAGTGCTTTCCTCGACATCTTGAAACAAAATTGCAATTTTATGTGTTTAGTTACATTTAGATCTTAATGAAGAAACAACCCATTCCAAAAGCTAACCGTTTTTAAATTTTACATTTTTTGTCACATTCATAGATGTGTGTTCTGTGATATTGATCAATTCTTTGGGCAAATGTGGATAATGATAAAAGGTACATTCATGCTGATTGGCAATGCTCTCCTGCAGTTTGGAAGTATTTTTAAGGCAGGATGTTTGTTGTATGGCATGCTGTGACTCCTTATCATGGGGTCACTTAAGAGTTAACAACCAACTGGTAAGTTGACAAGGAGCCTTCTAATCAACCAGTCAATAGACATTTGCCAATTCTGCCTTCAGGCAGTCAAATGGTGCTTCTGTGTTTTGAGAGTAGGATTATGACTTCGTAGAGGTCAGTTTAACTTAAATTCAACCATTTCAGGAAGTGTCTTGAAATGAGTATATACCACTATTGAGATTGGTTATCAAAGTTGAGGTGTCTCTCTTGATTCTATTGGTAAGCCATCATCCCACCCCCACTGTTGTTGAAAATAAGTTAAAATCACCGTTGGAGGGTAGGCTCAGGTAAATCAAGCATTCTCAAGAATTGGCATTTCCAAAATTGTTCTCCCGATTAAAAAGAAACAACATAAGCTAAGATATGTTCTACAACATTTGCAATTAAGCGATCCTTAAAGAGACAAAACAATTAGTTGAGCGATAGTCGATTAACTGTCAATAATTAAAATGGAAACATTTCTTATGATTCCTTTGAACAATCATTCAACTTAGGACGACAATATAGGACAATTTAGACTGTTAGGACATCATTGTAGAGGCTTGAATTTTAAATAATGGCCTGAACACCATTGCATTATTTTTAATATTCCTTATTTTCCTCACCATAAAGCGTAACTAAAAGCCTTAAATTTTCTCAAATGAAAAATGCGCCTTATTCGGTGCGCATTACTATACAGTGGTACCTCGAGATACGAGCTTAATCCGTTCCGGGACTGAGCTCGTATGACAAGATTCTCGTAACTCGAGCGGAAGTTTCCCATTGAAATGAATGGGAAACAAATTAATTTGTTCCAACTCTGAAAAAAACACCAAAAACAGGATATTGGATTGAAATTTTTTTTTTATTTCTTATAATTCACCCTATATTGACAAAGTAATAAATAACGAGTGGTTTGATAGTAATAATGTGTTTAATAGGAGTAAAATTAGACACATTTCGCGGAGGGTAGAGACAGCGGCATACACGGAGGCGGGGGGGGGGCTGTTCGGGGGGGCTTTATCCACGGCAACAATGCACTCGTAAACGAACAAACAAATTTAAATTAACTTGGATAACTATATACAGACACTCAACGTTTAATGTAACTTCAAACAAAACTAAATTATAAATTTGTTGTAATCTTTTTTACCTTACGTAGTTCTACGGTTTGACACCACCTGGCCGCTCCGCCGAAGTCTTCAAAACGAACGCATCAAGAGTTGTTTGTTTTTGTCTACCCTTCAAAATATTTCGATAATGTCGCATACAAATGTCATCACAATAGGATAACGCACGACCACTTGCCAACGAGAAATAGTCTCTAAAGAACGATCGCGGGAGCATCTTTCCTTAGAAAGAATAACAGGAAATAGTTGAGCTTACCCACGTATTGATTGTGGGTAATGAAGTTTTATTCTGAGAAAGGTTGCCATTGCCTATGGGTGTTGTGTGCACGAGTATACTTCATTACCCAGAAAGCCCTCTTTTTGCCCGCGCGTTGTGCGTTTCCTGGTCGTATGAGAAACTCGTCTGAATTAATCGTTCCGTGCTCGTAGATATTGTTATACACGAAAGATATGCAAAAAAGACCTGGCTTGGTCGCATCACGAAATTTTGATCGCATGACGGGCGAATTATTCGATCGAAATTTGACTCGTAAGACGAGAATTTGTATGACGAGCGGTCGTATGACGAGGTACCGCTGTATATGGATCAACATTGGTTAATCGTTGCGTGAAATTCCTATTAGCACCACTACCACAACCTACTGCAACCACTTCTACTGTGTCTTATAATCAGGTGCGCTTTATATTTGAAACAAGTTTTAAGATTGAAGGTGCACCAAATAATCCAGTGAGCCTTATCGTGCGGAAATTTCAGTAGTCATTCAAAACAGAATATCTTTTGCTGTTCAATGACACACACTTTCTTCCAAGTATTTTATTTAAAATAAGCCACATTTTCTATTTATTGTATGTTTTGATGGGCTAAGCAAAAAGGTTCAAACATTCAACAGCGATGATGAAATGAATTTACGCTTAGCTCCACTTTTGATAGCCATCACAGTGGTAAAAGAAAAAACATTTAGTTTTTAGTTTTGTTTGATAAGAAAATATACATTCAGCTTTTGAATGCCAACATAACCACAAGAATCAAGTCAGATCTCTTGCAAAAATTAAAAAAAATAACTTAACACTTAGTTTTTGCTTAATAACTAATTCAACTTAATCACCAAATTACTTTTTCTCGTTGAACACTGATGTCACATAAAACCACAATCAGTACCAATTTTGTGTCACTTTTTGTTTTATTTTCTTGTGTTCCTCATTTGTGTTTGTGTGGTGTATAACATCTTGTCCTTGCCTCGCGTAATTACCCAGGTGTGTTCACCTGGGTATCATTAGTGCCAGTCATTTATTTTCCCGGGTTGTCATGTGCGACCATTTCACTCTTGTGAGATACAGAAGATGATCTTTTTAATCTCAATAAAAGTTAAGTCTGCTTTGCAGGACTTTGTTTAGAGCACGCCATGTTTAAGAAGAACTTTTGGTTACCATACCTCCCAGAGGCCTAGTTATCTCTAGCCACTGTCAATACAATTTTTGCTGGCCCTGTTAGTCTTGCAGTCTTAAACCTTGTGATGCCTGACCATAAAACAAGCCAAACAATTGTGATGCAGCATTGTGAAGCCAGACTTTTCTCCCTGTTTGGCCAAAGATCGCACTCGCACTTGTAAACTGTGACTGCATGGTCACTATGATTTATTATTCATTTCTGCATGTAAATGTAGTTAATTCCTTTTTATAAATGTCTTTTCTCATGGTGGTTGGCTAGTGCTAACATCTCATGTGTTTGGTAGTATTACCTACTGGGACATAGTCTTCAAAACTGTTTTGGGGATGTTGGAAACTTGAATTCTCTTACAGTTCTTTATCTTTTCAGGATTAGTTCCTTCTGTCTAAGCAGAAAGCATATTGACTTTGGAGGATATTTGACACAATATAATCGTAACAGAAAACAGCACGTTCCTTTTACTGTGTGCCAATTTCCAACTTACAGATCAAAGTCAGAAATTACTTTGAAATCAGTTTTAAAGGATATCCATCCTAGAATGTTCAAAGTGTCCTATGTTCCTTGAGCAACAAAATATTTTAAGTACGTTCTTTGTAAACATTCTAACACTGCAGGTGCTGTATACCACAAATATGAAAAACATCATCTATTCACATATAATGATGATTGCCCTCAGAGGGATGATTAACATAACTATACAGTACAGTGGTACCTCTACTTGCGAAATTAAGTGGTTCCAGAACTTATTTCGCTACTTGGATTTTTTGCACGTAGAGCAGTACTTAATATGAAAATTCTCTAATTCACTCCACTGTCCTCAACCCCCCCCCAAAAGGTATCAACTAAAGCCTTTCAAAATGACCAGTGTCACACATCTAAACATCTTCAAATGATGAATTCAAAACAACTTAGCATTAAATAGAACAGCAAAGGAATTAATGCTTCCTTCTGCTTCAATAGTGTAGCGCAGGGGTCCCCAAACTTTTTCTTGTGAGGGCCACATAACTTTTCCCTTCTCTGATGGGGGGCCGGTGTCAGTTTGTAACAGAAAAAGCCATGGAACATTAACTTTCTGTTGTGCCATGCACAATCTTCTCCCTTTGCTCTGAAGTTTATGCACGACACCACAACCGTCATTACAGAATCCCACGTCAACATTTTGCAGCACAGTGCTTGGTGGTGAATTTGGCAGTGGACTCGTAGCGGGGCGGTGAGACCCCTTTTTTCCAACTCCCGGTTCATGCGTCCCATTATTAGACCGCGAGGTTCGGCCACCATGCTAGGAGCCCCGTCAGTCGTGATGCTAGCTAGCTTTGACCAGTCCAGGTCCAACTTCTCCATGGTTTGGCACACTTTGTCAAAAATATCCTCTCCCGTTGTAGTCCCTTTGAGACTTTGGAGGGCTGCCAGATCCTCGCAAATCTCAAAGTTTGCGCTAACTCCACGAATAAAAATGAGCAGTTGCGCTGTGTCTTGCACGTCCGTGCTTTCATCCAGTGCTAATGAAAAAAAGTCAAATTATTTCGTCTTCTGCTGCAGCTGGGCATATACATTACTCCCGATTTCTTCAACGCGTCTGGTCATTGTACTCACCGACAGACTTACGGCATTAAATGCATCTTTCTTCTCGGGACACACCTCCTCCGCGACAGTATCCATACATTTCTTAACAAACTCTCTGTCAGTGAAAGGCTTACCGCTGCTTGCTATCAATTTAGCAACCCAAAAGCTGGCCCGAACGGATGCCTGGTTCTGCTGAGATAGTAGTCCACTTTTTCGCTTTGAGAGTTTGTCTGCTCGTATTTGGCCTTGCAATCTATCGTACTTGTCTTTGTGACGGGATTCATAGTGTCGGCAAAGATTGTATTCTTTGAATACCGCCACCGTCTCTTGACAAATGAGACAAACAGCCTTTTCTTTGCATTGAACAAAAAAATAATCGTTTGTCCACTCCAGGTTAAATATCCTGCATTCTGAATCAATTTTTCTCTCACCTAACTTTTTCGCCATTATTCCGTTCTCAAACAGGTAGCAGTTTTAATATGCTTGAATAGTCCACGATAGTCCCAGGGCTCCGCCCTCACCTGCGATCGTCCAGATGTCTCGGTAACACTGCTCGTGCATGCAACGGTGGACATGCCCGCATGCATCAAAGGGAAACACTCTCCCCGCGCGTGTCACCAAAGAAGCAATGCGAAGCCCCACTTCACTGGGATGATTTGTGGGCTCAGCAGGGGTGCAATGAACCAAACACAAGATTAAAATGTCCCAGTCTTCAAGTCCAAATAGGAAAAAAAATCCGATAGCATCTCTGGTATTGTTCAGAGGGCCGGTCCAAATGTGCCAGCGGGCTGCATCCCAAAAAAAAAAAAAAAAAAAATCAAAAAAAAAAAAAAAAAAAAAAAATTCCGATAGCGTCTCTGGTATTGTTCAGAGGGCCGGTCCAAATGTGCCGGCGGGCCGTATCCGGCCCGCGGGCCGTAGTTTGGTGACCCCTGGTGTAGCGCAAGGGTGGCCAACTCTGGTCCTCGAGAGCCCCTATCCAGTGTGTTTTCCATGTCTTCCTCCACCAACACACTTGAATCAAATAATTGGGATCGGTATGAAGCTTCTGGACAGCTTGCTGATGAGTTGATCATTTGATTCAGGTGTGGTAGAGGAGGGAAATATGGAAAACAGACTGGATAGGGGCTCTCGAGGACCGGAGTTGGCCACCGCTTGTAGCGATTATATATCAGTCAACCACACGCCACTTTTTTATTTCCAAATTTTCCTCCATGGATAACAGGGCCCGCTTGGGAGACGAAGAAAGACCAATGTGCTTACTGTGTCTAAAGATGTTGCACCGGACAGCATGAAGCCAAATAAATTAAAGCGTCACTAAAGACATTATACAACCCAATCATGTTGATAAGTCGTTTGAGTTTTTTCAGCAAAAGCATTCCGAATATTGCCAAGATTTTCCAAGAAGGCCTCGCCTAATGCTGAGTGAACACACTGTGTTATACTCAGAGAAGCACTAGCATCAAGATACCTTAGCTCTGAATTAAGTGAGGTTGTAGGTGTAGTCATTTTAATAAAGACCAGACCACTAAACACAAGTGTTTTCTCCGCTATCTGTGAGGAGATGGGAGCTGCACATCAAGCTGTGCTGTTTCACACTGCGGCAAGGTGGCTGTCACGAGGAAAAGTGTTGTCCTGAGTTTTTGAGCTCATAGAGGAGATAAGAATATTTTTGGAGCACGAGCATAAGTATGAAGTTGCAAGAACGTTTAGTGATAAGAACCTTCTGATGAAACTGGCCTACATGAGTGACATAATTGGAAAGCTCAATGAACTAAATCTACAGTTTCAAGGGAAAGATCAACACCTCCCTCAGGTTACTGATAAGATCAGCTCTTTTCCTCGAAACCTTGCTTCTTTCTAGGGTGGCATGACAGAAAACAATTGAGAAGCAGTGAATTAGAATAATTCGTACCAGAATTTTTAATACTAACCCTCAACCCAGCGTTCGGCAACATAAAATGTTGAAAGCCATATTGGCATATTGGACGGAAAAAAAAATGTCTGGAGCCGCAAAATAATTAAGTCTTATCTAAGCCTTAAAATGAAGGCATTTATATATATGTGTATATATGTGTGTGTGTATGTATATATATATATATATATATATATATATATATATATATATATATATATATATATATATATATATATATATATATATATGCATATATGCATATAATTATAATGTGTATGTATTTATACGTGTCCTGGAGTTTGCATTACTTGTTCGGGTAAACTCCGGAAATTCCGGAGAAGTTGTCAGCTCTGGTGTATACGAGCTCAAACACATCTGCTAGTAACTTTGTCCTTTTCTTTAGGTCTTTGGGTTCCAGGCAGGTCTTACATGCCAAGACAGTACAGGCGGGTTCTCGCCCCTCATCCCCGTTATTCCTTCCTTTAGCACAGCAATTTATGGGAAGATGATCCAGATGCCTTCTTTTTGGTGAGTACCTGTTATGAATTATTGACTTTTAAAAGGGACATTTGGTAAAAATTGTAGATCACATTATTCTCTGCCCAACTTACACTCTGTAATGACCTGAAACATTGTAGCACTGATTTGTCTCAGTCCCTAAGTACTTTTGACACAATTGTACTTCTTAAATCCATCTTACCCACCTCTTGAAGATGCTTCTGGATCAGATTTTATTATTACACATGGTGGAGGGTAGAAATGTAATTTTCTGTGAGATGAATGAAAGGGTTGAGCAGGCCAATGACTGATCCAACGGCAAGAGGCCAGAGCCAAAGCCAAAGGACAAGTTGACAGCAATATGCAAAGGGTGTGTATGAAGTTGATAGTTCGGTTCTGTCAACTGGTGAGAGGTGGGCGTGGCTCGTGAAATCCACAGGCGTAAGAATCTAATGTGGGCCACATAAAACAGATCCCGGGATCAGATCAAAAAGGTCATGAGCCAGGGATCAGAAATGTAGACATAAAACAAAGGCCAGATTAACGGTGTTTGTAAGGTCTATTGGTATTCCGAGCAAGAAATTGCTGGGGCTTCCACCCCACTTGTGCACACCGCAAAATGTTGGCCTTAATACACAATTATAAGTAAACAATGTATAATGATCACACATCAAAGGAAAGATACAGTTGGCCGACTATACAGTGGTACCTCTATTTACAAAATTAATTCATTTCAGATATGTCATAAGTAGAAGCATATGTTACATTATATTTTTCTTGCAATCTTTAATAGTACCAGAGCTGCCAACTACTCTGGAATTTCAGGAATTTACCCGGAAATGCAATGCAAACTCCCGGACTCCGGACAACCTCCCTAAACTCTGGAAATCCCCCAAAATTGTCACTTAATTTTTTTCAAGCAACCATTTCAGAAAAGTACCAAATTTCAAATTTAAATGCCTCGAAATTCAAACCATTGCTACGGCTTCCGCCATCTTGATTCAACTGCACTGTAAACCGGGAGAATTTGGTGACAAGAGTGCATTGTGAATCATCCGAGTTACAAGTTCTGACGAATGATTCATCTTGTGCGACTTCAGCGCATATCGATTTTGCGTGAATCGCATTCACTCCGGATAAACTCCGGAAATGGGACAATGGTACTCCTGAAATGGGGTCTTTGGAGGTTGGCAGCTCTGATAGTACCCTCTAAACCCTTTAAAAACTATAATGGTATGCCAATTTGTCTGAAATATACAGACGCTCCCCTACTTACAAACGAGTTAGGTTCCGAGCGATTGTTCATAAGTTGAATTTGTTCGTAAGTTGCTCAGTGCTATATTTTGTATTATAATTTATGTTTAAGGCCTATATAAGTATATTGAAGGTTTATATAAGTGCATTTGTATGTTTAAGGCTTGTATAAGTAACACACACTGGTTTGTACTGAAAAAAACATTTAATAAAATGGAGAGAATACATACAGTACTGTATACATACATTAGAGAGAGAGAGATTTACTAGAAACTGGCCGAAAGAAGCTATCTAATGACGATTGCAGTTTTCTTTTTTTCATCATAAATGATGCGGTAGCACTGTATGGCATAATTCAATTGATTTGCAAACTTTGTGCAACGTTCAATATTTGGGTCCTGCTGCCCGATCTTTCTGTTTATAAATGGTACTGACGGTCGAACGATTCAAGTTGTATTCACTTGCAACGCTCACCACTTTCTGATGCGCATCAAGCTTCGTTATTATTGCCACTCATTTCAAATGAAATGGTTTGCCTCTTCCTTGCACCTCCCTCAATAGAAGCCTTTCGCTTTTCACCAACCATATTCAATAATGGATGCACGAGATATTTAATGATACAAATGAAAAAGGTTCTTTGCGCACTGGAGATACGTTCACGCACTTCCGCATTGCAACGAACTGGGCAGAGGAAGGTGGATGCTAGGTGAGCTGAGGTCTCACAGCGCCAGGCGTCGGTATTAGCGGCGGAAAGAAGCACTACTTGGAAAAAGGCGCGCAATACAAAATCGAACTTACGAACATTTTTCGACATGAACGCAATTTGCAGACATGTTCGTATGTACCGTTGTTCGTAACTCGAATGTTCGTAAGTAGGGGAGCGTCTGTATGTGCAAATCTATGCACCTATGCAAAAAAGATAACAAAATGAATTATTAAGACATTTAAATGAATAAGAAATCAAAGACCTTTTCCAATCGGGTACAATTGTGAAGATTAGCTAAGCAAACATATGTAAACATGCACAGCAACACACAACTTAACTTAAAATTATGTTACGCACACTCAGAAAAGAAAAGAAACAAATCCTCTCCGATGGCGGTATGTAGATGCCAATTAGTCGGAAATGCTGACGCTATGAGCCAGTATACCATGCAGGCTAGTGAGAACAGGCTCGGACAAGGGAGGACGCTGTCACTCTCGGCTGGAGCTGTTCAGCATACTCCACCCTTGGCGACTAGGATCGCAGGTGGTGCTGGAGCCTATCCCAACTGACTTTGGGCCAGAGTCGGGTGACACCCTGAATCGGTGGCCAGCCAATTGCAGGGCACGAGGAGACGGACAACCATTCACACTCACACTCATACCTAGGGGCAATTTAGCGTGTTCAATCAGCCTACCATGCATGATTTTGGAATGTGGGAGGAAACCGGAGTACCCAGAGAAATTCCACGCAGGCACGTGGAGAACATGCAAACTCCACACAGGTGGACCGACCTGGATTTGAACCCCAGAGCTGTGAGGCCGACGCGCTAACCACTCAATCCGCCGGGCCGCCATGGGCATCTATACCATGACAAATAAAAAAAATAACAGACACAGGAAGTGTTTTAATGTTTCAGAGCATGTTTGATTCCATAATCTGGATTATTGTTTCGTATCTTGCAAAAATACGTTTTCCATCAAAGCTTTTCGTAGTGTCAATAAATTATCCATAAAGACATTCATAAATTAAGAAAAAAAATTAACAAGACTGTAAACTAAACACATGAAATTTGTTTTAAAATGTGCTGAAAACAAGAGCACAAGATAAGAACAATTGGATGCTGAATCTCTGAGTTATGGGCAGAAACCTTTTATCAGGATTTTTGCCACAATTGTTTTAGGTGGTTACCGATTCAGGATGATCCCTGCCTGGTGCCCATAGTAATCTGGGATAGGCTCTAGCACCCCCTGCCACCATTTTTAAGCATAAGCGGTCCAAAAAATGAATGAATATTTTTTTTGCACGTTTCAAATATCGACCGGAAGTTATCACTACACGGTGCGATCATGACCGTCTTGCTGGCCTGTTCCTACCACTATAAGCCTCCCCGGTTAGTCAGTTGATTTTCTGTTTTAGCAACAACCATTACCAGCATGCTTTAAAATTCACATTACCTGGATCCCCTCAACATGGTGATATTATTTGAACTACTTAAAATTAAAGCGATAAAAAGGAGTTCATTGAAAGCCACACAAATGAAGACCTACTTTGTTTAAAGTTCTTTTAGATGAAAGGAGCAACGATTAAACGTTATCAAAACATTGTACTTGGCATTAAAATCAAAACTGGAATGATGTTTTAAACAATTTCTTTCGTTCAGTGTGACTTATTTTTTGTGCCAGGTCACATGTAGCCTGTGCAATTTTACTCACAACTTACAGTCAAGTGTTTGAAAAAACAATTCTTCCTCATTAGTCTCCTTTTAATCCTCTCAAACAGATGAGTTGAGTTTTTCTTTACTTTCAGACAATTGTCTTTTATGTACATTTGAGAGCAAGTCACATAGGAAACTAGCCTACCAATGTGATTAGGTCTATGCCAAGAGTGTTGTAAATCTCTGTTCTCAACATGAACCATGTATAGCTGCTTGTTTGATCTACAAGAGTGCCTTTTTGGCCTGCCTTCATCACATAGTGGATTCAGATGGGAAACGGATGTTATTTTTCCGTTTTTTTTTTAAGAAACCCTCACATATCATACCGTGTTGGATTTCTTTGTAGGATCTAAGACCAGCCCTTAGAAATAACACTGACAACCTCCATAGACAGTGCTCTTTTTTAATATTTTGAGTTTTTAAAATATACCATGGCTTCGGTTTGACCTTTTCTCTCTTTTGAGGTATGCCTTGCTTCCTCATCTCTATCCAACTATCGTCAAAATATACTAATAATTAATACTAATTGACAGTGTGCTGTAAGAATGTGTAGCTGTTTTGAGAGGAACCTAGTTTTGAATTGAACGATTTTATCGTCAATATACAACAAGCCTAATGAGACTTAAAGCTTCACCATAAAGTGCACACACAAATAAGTAGTCATAAAAACACAAAAAATGAAGTGAGGTATTAAAAATTGTCTAAAGTGGTTAGCAGCCAGGGCCTGGAAAAAAAATTGTGCCAAAAATTAATTTGTCTCGCCAAGTAAATGAATTTTAATTTTGGCCGCAAAATTTAATAAATTTTAATTTTAGCCATAAGAGCAATTATTGAATATTATCGCAAAATATTTCAACTCCGACTATTTAATCTTTTGCACATTGCATATTTACAACAGAAAATCGTTGTTTAACTCCCTTAAGTTTAAAAAGTCTTTTTGCGATAAACTGGCTTTGTGCAACCCTGAGTATGCAAACATTTAACATTTAATTGGCGGATTGTAAACAATGTAAATTTACAACACAGTCATGTCCTCTGATTGTGTCTGAACAGTGGTGAAGGTTAGTTTAATGTGTCTTTGCTAAGAACAAGATTATATAATATCTTTGAGTGTAAATGGGCCAGTAGAAGGACAAATATATGATTTGCTTTATAAATCATTTCACCATTAGAATGGCATACAGTTATGTACAATTGCAATATCTGAGCTCTCGAACTTTACCCTGCTCAGTTTCAAATGTTCTGGCTGTTAAGGCCCTATTCCCAGATAAGATCAGTGCTATAAATAGTAGGAATGTTTTAGGTATGTGATACTAAGAATGTGTGTTAGAAGTAACACATGCATTGATCTATCCAAGATCTGCAACCCTCACACTATTGTCTTGAAATATGAAGGGCCACCTAGAAGCATCAGCATCTGGAGGCCAACGAAGCAACAAACCCACAGCATCTAAGTGTGGTTGGTCACTTTGCAGACTATAATTCAGACCCACGTCAGCTTTTATGTGGCTCTTTTAACAACCTCTATTTCTTGCTCCGCTATTTCAGACAGAATTTCTGAGACCATGTGGCAATACAGGTGTATGTTATATAGCCACAAAAATTGATTAGGCCTGGTAATGTTTAAGAACAGTTTGGGTATCTAACTGTTGTTACAGCTCATTGTCAATAGTTTTATTCAGTTTTTTAAACACAACTTTAAGGATTATTTTATGTGAAGTTGGAGTCTATTACTATGTCTGGACCTGTGGTCTAGACTCTAGATTAGCTCATGGTAGTGATTTATGAAGGCTGCTTCAGGCATCTGAGGCATTAACCATGGGGTGTGATTGTAATGCCTCATTACTTCTGTTCATAGTTGGTCAAGGCAAACAGCTCCTGGTCTACATCTCCACATAACCACAACCAAGAAAGGGTTTACAAATGCTTCACTGATTTAAGTCATGTTTAGAAAACATACCGCAAATGTCAAAGATCACAATGAACCTTGTTCACTAATAAATGCATAAATGTTCTTAATCTGGATGTTTGCAAAATCGCATTCGGATTCATAACATGCATACCGTCCAATCTTCCTTGTACAAATATTCCAATTACTGCTCAGTGAGAGACAAATTATGTCAAGTTTGGCAAACTGTGTTTTTGTTGGAATTATTACTACATTATTATTGTGAATAATAGTAAAATTGGTAGTGTGTTATACTAGGATGATAGATTTATAGATGGATAGAAACAGATTTAATTTAATTGGATAGATAGAAACAGAATTAATTTCATTAACCAAAGGGAAAATAGAGTTTCTCGTCTCAAAGTTTTTTCAAAGCTTTCCACGTGACCGAAACTTGGTATAAGAATTCTGGGGCAAAAAAGTGGACACATTAGGTCTATGAAGGCATCCTATTTTAAGGATTATAATTATTCTGAGTTTTTGGTCTGACTGGTACGCTACCTGGTACAGCAATAATGAATGTCTGTGTGGATTATCAGTCATCCTTGTCATGGGGACACTAACCTTGAATCAAGGCACATCAACTGTTCTCTTTTGTTGGGTGTGGGCAGGTTGTTAAGGTGAAGTTTAGAACGTTCCAGAGAGAGCATGTTACGTGCTCACCTTGAGTGAGCAAACGTGAAGGTATCCTGTGCCTTAGTGCTAACTATCATGGTTATAACTAGGTGTCATAGATTTTGTAGTCTACATCCAATCATGATAATGCGTGTTGGTATTGTCCTCAGATTCCTGTCGGTGTGCAAAACTCTGGATGACACTGATGTTATATATAATACAGTAGGTAAGTTAGCAATATAGTTGTTGGTAGACGATCAACAATCTTAAAACTCTACCAAACTTTTGTTTAATGTTTTTGAAGTCTCTCTGAAATTACCTTTGTTCCAGCAAGGATTAAATAACTGAACAACAATTGAAAGGTGTCTAGAAAGAAAATATTAAAAAAACAAGGAAATTAAGTAATAGGATAGTGAGGATGAAAAAGTTAAACCTTTATGTTGTTATGTATTACAGTAAATTAATGAAGCAATGTTCTTTGTTTGCTTGCATATTTAAGTGATAGATAGAATAGAGCGGATAATATCCCCGCCATTGAAGGCGGAAAACGAAAAGAGCAGAAACTCACATCAGAAAGGCTCTTCCTAACTGAGGTTATCCAAACTGCTGCCATAAGCACTCATTGACAGCTGAATGTGGAGACAAAACTGGCAGAATCTTGTGATCCCATACATGGCTAGTTTGTCTGGGAAACTCAGAAGAATATTCTCCAAACATAAAATGTATGCATCTTGAAACCACAGACACACTTGGATTAAAGGAGTTCACTCCAAGTACAAAATCTAAGCAAACTCAGCAGTATTGTTTATGCAGTGAACTTTAGTATAGTGTAAGGTAGTGTAGTGACATCTGCATTTGACGAAATTAAGAAGTTGCTTCCTAATGGTATATATTCACTAGATGGACTGTTCACATAAAAATGGAAAGAAAGAAGACTTGCCGATTAAGCACAAGAACAGTGCTCAATTCAACCTTAACATAATTTTCATCATAGTTTTCTTTAACTGAAATCAACCAAAATCTGAACTGAAATCAACATTGATGATCTTTCATGTATTATATAACAAGGCCAAAACGCAATTGTGTTAAAATTAAGAGCAAGAGTTGATTTTTTTTTTTAAATGACTTAATCCCGAACACGATTAATGCCTGAATCAATCATCTGTGAAACTGAAGTTTGAGGGAAGAAAAACAGTGGGAAATGGGGAAGGGTAGATGGATTAACAACTCTGAATGGATTATCACTGTGGTGTGCATTTGACTCTCCTCCTCATAATTCCTCAAACTCAAGTCTCTTCATTTTTTGCTGCTTCATAGGTCATATTTCCATCACCTGGCCCAGAATAATACTAAACAAAATCCCACTACTCTATTTTTCATTTCACTGTGACATGACTTCAACTACTATGAATACAACTTAAAAAAATAATTGTAACAACAGGTCTTCCTCAGCTAGACATGTTAGTCAATATCAGGAAGCTACATATGCAGTTAATAACATTTCCACATAGCCCACCACAGTACCGAAGCCTCTTGATATGATGTTCTTTAACGCCTGATGAACCACGTCATTGCCATTTTCTCGCCTTGAAATCTGCAGCTGTCTGCACAACTTGATTAAAACATTTCTTTTAGTAATCCCTGTGTAATGAAGCTCTCTCCTGAGAATCTGTGTGTGCATGAGTGTTAGGTCAAGGGTGCTCCAGATGGTGTGTGTGTTGAGAGGCATGGAGAGTTATGGGAGAAAGGAGGAGTGAGTTCATTCTTTACTTTCTTAATTTTAGTATTTCAAGACCCAAGACTGAGAAATGCACACATGGAAAATGTTTGACACTGAGGAATAAAAAAAACTTTCAAAAGTGACCAGAAATCTAGCCACGACATTATCTTAGTTCCCCACTCACTCAATTAAGAAGTGGTTGTAAATTCTTAGGTTTGCTGGCTGTATATCTTGATTTCCTTCGGCAGATGTGAAATAGCTCACTGTATTTGATTGGAAGAATTTTACAAAGCAGTCAACAGAATTTATACATGTACCATATTTTCCCGCATATTAGCCTCTTCCGCGTATAAGCTGTACCTTTAAAATTGTTGAATTTGGCAATTTATCTCGTATAAGACGCCCCCTGATTCACAATTTGCACCTTCATATTCATGGTTTTAGTAGGGAGTACAAATGTGTTATTTTGAAGGGAAAATCTTAAGAAAAAACATTGCATGTGGTATTTCTGAGATACTGTATGAATCAAAAGGATCGTCTGCTGGATTGCACATTCCGAAAGGGTGTTGCCTGCACGTAGACAAATTCAAAAAGGAAGTCACATGAGCAGTACAACCATGAAGTGTGTCTGTAGCGGTCTAGTTTTCACCAAGTCTCGGTGCAATAATAGCATGAGATACACATTACGCAGGTATCCAGGCTGATATTTTAATGATCGACCGCAAGACCTTCGATCAGCCTCAATTACTATTGGGATGTGCTGATTTTTGGTTTCCTTCATAATTTGCAAATACATTTTTGAGATTACCAATATTTTTTCATATCACTAAATTTAAAAATCATACGACGTGATTCCCAATCTTTTTTTCATCTCTCACGAAATGTTAAAATTACGGCCCTCCCTTGTCTTTTCAAGTTGGGAGAACATTAAACAATTGTTGGCTGACCCAAACAATTTTAACTCACCAACACATTTTTAATTATTAGGATTAATTTACAGATAAAAGTATGGCTTTGCCGTGGGCTCCCTCGTATTCCATTATTGTAGAAAAACTGCATAAGGACATGAAAAGGAGTACATTCAAATAAAGTTTGTCTTTTTTTTTTAAATGAACCCAGTTATCATTGCCATTATATGCCATTGTTCAGTCCTCAAATGACTATACCAGCTCATTCTTTCATGTCTGAAAGCAAACAGTTGGGAAAGAGCTGATAAATGGCCCTATGTCTGTAGACACTTTGTGTAGATTTGGGATCATATTACACACTAATGTAGAAATATTTATATATATATATTTTAGTTAAAGTAGCTAAATATAAGTATAAAGTAGCTATTTGTTGGAATAATGATTAATACCCTTAAATCATTATTAGTAATATTTAATTAAAATTGGAAGACATCTTTCAACATAACTGATTACAACTTGCAAGGAGAATCACTCATAACGCCGCTTCGTTCACAAGCATTCTGACGTCCAGTCTCCTCTTCTCTGTATTTAGTCGCACATAACTGAAAACATTTAATGTAATCTGATTCAAACACTATTCATTTGCCGATCCACTCATCAACTCCTACTCACAAACAGGACTCGGCAAGGAATCTTAAAGATGGTCTTATTGTATTCTGAATGAATGATACCATTTCTTGTTGACACGTGCGTCCAACCTTAAGTCAAAGTTGTTTAGTATTTGGCTCACTCAGTTTGGCAAGTGGTATCTTCCCTGAACCTTGTTGAATTATCTGATAGTGTCCTTATGACAGGTGAATTGTCAACTAAAATAACTGGATCACTCAGAATATTTCCAGGCGTGGTGTTAAAAAACACAACTTGGACGTTAAAGTTGTACACACTCATAACTCTGGATTTGTTAAGGTAAACTTCTTATCTTAAACATCCTATAATGCAATTTTTACGATTTTATTCTAAATACACGGAATCTGTTTGAAAATAAGTGTTGAAAACATAGGCACATGCTGAGAACAAGTGAGTTCAGAATCTCTGAGTTAGAGGCCTTTAATACGTGTATTTCCTGGATCCCACAATGCACCGAATAACAAGGTGACATTAGTTAAACCACCGAAAAAATAGGTGTCATGTTCTGCAGCCTACGAAGACTCATTTTTTTCAGCAGCTGATTAAGCCAAAGAGGCACGGCGGTGCAACACCTGCAGCAGATTGCTGCATCCGGTATTTAAGAACATTTGCCACAACCAGTGGATTGTCGGAGTATCTTGCTATTGCTTACCGCTGTGTTTGCCCGACAATCCTCTGAGATCTACAAGTTAGATGTTTGTATTTTGTGTTATTTTGTACTTTACATCCTTAGTTGTACTCGCTGACACGGTCGTGCAGTTTTTTGTTATATTTTGCTTCTATCGTTTATTCGCCAACTCGTTCGTGCTGTTTTTTTTTGTTATAATTTGCTCTGTAGTTTTATTCACCGACTTGGTTGTGCTTTTGTTGTCTTTTGATACTCGCGTTTTTTGGTGTGCTCATTTTGACAATAAACATTAGTTTTGTAAATCTAGCTTCCTTTCCGGAGTCGTGTGTGGATCCACCTTACAACGTCTTGCCGTTCATAACAACAGGAAATCAAAATTAATTCATTAAGAGCCACACAAATGGAGACCTATTTTACGGGAACTCCTTAACTTATTGGAGCAGTTGGTATGCCCCATTTGCTAAAGTGATGCGCTCCGTAATCTTCTATGACAGAGGTGTCAAACCGATTCCGTAAAGAGATGCGGTGGGTCCTAATCTTTGTTCCAACCGATCTAGTTATGACTGTTTAACCAATAAGGTGTTTTCTAATATAGTTACGCCTGACTGCAATCAACTGATTCACTTGCAAAATGTATCTTCTTGTTTGGTTTGAATAAAAACCTGCACCCACTGCAGCCCTTTGAGTACCAGTTTGACAACCTTGCTTGACCCCTTTAAAAAATCAACAACAACATGGTGTCAGATGTGGGGTAGAGACATGTTAAATTTGCAAAAGGACCTATACATGAAAAGGTTTTTATTGGCTACCGGCTGCCACTTGAGCGGCGCCATCTTGGTTGCAGTAGCAAAAACGGATACAGACTCAGGAAAAAGACGTTGTAGAGTTGGACAAAACTGGAACCACACACAAAGTCTTCCACAAGATGGGGAACTTCTGCAGACTGTGACCAAGGTTGAAAATATGCAGTCACTCTTCCAAGCTTATCCGCACAGTTCCCCGGTAGTCTGGAGCTGAAGAATCAACAGTAGCAGAGTAGAACCCCTTGACTCCGTTTTCGGCCTGGTAAGCGTCGACAGCTCTTCCATCTTATCCCATAATGGAATGGTTGGTCTGAAGCGTCGCTTCTTCTCCCGGCACTTTTGTCCAACTCCGGATTTCCAGCGACATTGAGGTGTTGCTCCTTCTGCTGCGTATTGTTCACAGCTAGTCCCATGTGTATGAAAGAGTAGGCATGGCTGAATGGTTCCAAAAAAGAAGTAGCAGAAAGAAGCCAGGCTAACAGAACAAAGAAAGTTGTAAAAACATGAAAGTAAAAAGTATAAAGTACAAAGTAAAGTAAAAAGGAATGTATTAAGAAATATTAAAATGTAATAAAAAAGATAGAAAGGCTGTAAAACACGAAAAACAAATAAGAGTGGACAGAGCTACTGCCACCGGCTGCCGCGTGACGGCTCCATCTTGGAAAAAAGATTGCTCCCCTTCTCAAACTTTAGCGACACTCCCATCGCTTAATGTGGCATACCAACTGTTCTGAAAAGGGAACGAAACGTTACAAAAAGTTGTCTCCGCAGGAAGTTAGCATTTTACAAAGGATATTTTTGTAAACTCCGAACAGAAACAACACGGATTCCTGTGTGATTTCATGCCAGGACAGTTTTTCGTGTCTCTCTCGCCACAACCTTACCAGTGGTACTTACTGTTTTTGTGGCCATAATTTATGACTCACCACTTCTCTACACCAACAAGCTGTATAATTTGGCTAATTCCTATTAGGGCAGTAGAGAAGTAAGTAACTGAGCCCAGCAGTTCTGGAGAGTTCTGTTTGGCTTTGCCTTAATGTGCAGTATGATATTGACATGGAACATGGGGCTTACTGAATACATTTTTAATGCTTACTGTCTAATTAAAACTTCCCCTTTTGAAATATTAGTAATAGTGGATATGTTCTTTGTAGCAAATTTATTGACCTCATTGACTACTGTTGGGTCGAACACTGTCAGTACGGAAAGGCACTAAAGTCAGGCACCGTGTCTTAATATAATTTATGAGTCTGGATCCCAAATGGGTTGTGGGGCCACTGATGGTGGGCCTTTATATTATAGTTGAAGTATGCTTTAATGAGGTCTATACTTTCCAAGGTGCATAGACAACTTCTATGTTCTATACAAGTTGTTGCTGCCTACCTTTTTCTTTTTTAAAGCTTGAAATGCTTAGAATACTTTAGCTCTTTTCAAACTCTGCCAGAAACCATTCTTCATGTTGCCTTAATTTTAATAAACTAATTTTAAGAAATTCATTTGTTCAAACTAATTATATTTTATCAGTAAAGGAGAAGTTCTCTTACTTTGCTGACAACAGGGGAAATTGGAGGGAGAATGGACTTGATTGGGTTAAACCTTTATTTTGAAGAAGGAATCCCGACCTGATCAGCAGTTTTTAAGATACACCAGGAAGTGGTGACAGCTATGTAGAAGACAGTGGTTATGGTCGAAACTTGCTATCCTGACATTTAACATCTTGACACGAATGGAACTTTTTGCATCTTACTGTATTTAAGTCAATCCATGCTTCTTTTAAGGATGAGTTTGGCATCATATAGTAAACAGGTGCATAATTATGAGATTTTAGACGCACTTAATTGTTCCCTTGAAGTCACACTTAAAACAATAAACCTTCATCTTTTGCCAATCTGGCTCTTGAAATTGCTTTGTCGACACATTTGCTGTGCAGGTGGGGGACATATTGCTATAGAGTCCCTTTCGCTTTTTTTGTCCATCAGCAAATTATCATTCTGTGTACACATGCACACAGGCATGCACAGACATGAAAATCTGTTTGGTGTCAAGCTGTATAGAATGTAACAGTCGTGATGTTAGTTGAGAAGCATGGTTGTCAACCACATGTAGCTGTGGATTAAAAAGTATACATGCAATCAAGTTAAACCTGTTGACCCTGTCAGGTTTTCTTTTCACTTTCATCTTTTTTTCTGTCTTTTCGTTAAACCAGAATTAGTCTGTGTACTTTACACAAACACATTTTAATGCCCGTATGCCCCCTAAGAAAGTCACATGATGGGTATCATCTGTTTAGGACTCAATACTATACTCTACGCCTGCTGGTGTAGTAGATCACTCACCTGACGTCGGTGCGGGCAGGGGTGGGCTTGATTCCCGCTGGTGGCTGTATAATTGTGAGTGGAAATGGTCACCTGTCTCTCTGTGTGTCCTACGGTCGAATGGAGACCAGTCTATGGGTTCGGTTCAGGTTCGGGCTCAAGATCTTACCTCTAGTTTGGTGGCAAAAGAGCAACATTTAACAAAGCTTGTCTTGCACAACACTATTTTGGCCTCCACGTCCTAATCTTCCTATATTTTAATTATCTTGCAGGAGTAAAAGGTCTTCTGTCCTGACCACAGAGTGTATTTTGGAGCTTCCTCACTTCACTTTGCAGGCCACAAGAGCCCAAACACATCTGCTGCAAGCAATCTGGCAAAGTTGGACTCATGGAATGTTGAACGGGACACCCTTGCCCCTCAGTGAAAGCCTTATCAATGAGGTTTATAAAGATCAAGGTAAATAAAATACATTTTTTGGCCTTCATCAACAACCTTGTGAATAGTGTTTTATACCACTACCAAGTGCAAAGATTTAAAGAATATATCACTGCGTGTTTCTGGTGAAACACAACTAATGAATCAATTTCCTGAACACTTTGAAAAGGCAGGGCCCCAAGTAGAAACCAAGGTGTTGTTCACCTTTTACATTGTGTGCACATTTTAAAAATTTTTAAAACCCCAAAACTTTCTATTGTGCCACAAAACTAACAACAAATTAAGATGTCAGGGAACTACAGCAGTAGACTTGTGGGGCAGGCAGCTCATAATTGAAATTAAATTGTCCTTAAAGCTTTAGGTAAAGCCAAAGTAAACAGCAGTTAGGTGATATGTTGGCGTTCCATCATTCATGACCACAGAAGAATTATATATATATATATATATATATATATATATATATATATATATATATATATATATATATATATATACAGTGGTACCTCGAGATACGAGCTTAATCCGTTCCGGGACTGAGCTCGTATGACAAGTTACTCGTAACTCGAGGTAAAGTTTCCCATTGAAATGAATGGGAAACAATTTAATTCGTTCCAACTCTCTGAAAAAAACACCAGAAACAGGATATTGGATTGAAAAAAAATGTTTTATTTCTTATAATTCGCCATATATTGACAAAGTAATAAATAACGAGTGGTTTAATAGAAATAAAGTGTTTAATCTAACTAAAATTGGCCGGATTTCGCCGAGGGGAGAGGGGCTTCGTTTTTTTTTTCCCTCCACACAACGCACTCGTAAACAGAACAAACACTCCACCCTCACGTTCGCTATCGATGGGCTGTTTGCTGTCGTACTATTCCCTTCAAAATATTCCGAAAATGATGCACACAAATGTCCTCACAATCGGAGAACGCACGACCACTTGCCAACGAGCAGCAAGCAGTCTTATCAGCGATCGCCCCGCTGCTCATCTTCTTCTTCTTCTTCTTCTTCTTTTTCACCTCAGGCGCCTGAGGATTACCCTCAGCAGCGCTAGGGCTGCCACTGGAACACGGATAAGTTCATCCAGGGAGTTGCCCAAGCCGCGATGGTAGCGTTCGGTCATTAAGGCCGGACAGCGGAGCCATAAGTGTTCAGACGACTCTGTTTCCTCGTCGCACAGGCGGCAGCGATCCGAGTCGGATTTCTCATGGGAGCTACAGGGGCGCTGGCTAGCGGCTCCTTTTAGCTTGTAGCATCTGTGTTCGCGTCCCATCGAACGGCGCCTATGATAGAGTTGCTGCCGGGGATACTTTTGCGAGCACGAGTATACTTCATTACCCAGAAAGCCCTCTTTTCACCGCGCATGCGCGTTGTGCGTTTCCTGGTCTGAATAGCTCATCCGGTGCTCGTAAATATTGTTATACACGAAAGATATGCCAAAAAAAATGCCATGGCAACCTGGCTTGGTCGCATGACGAAACTTTGACCGCATCACGGGCGAATTATTCGATCGAAATTTCCCCCGTAAGACGAGCATTCCGTATGACGAACGGTTGTATGACGAGGTACCACTGTATATATATATATCTATCATATATATATATATATATATATATATATATATATATCCTATATATATATATATATATATATATATATATATATCCTATATATAGTAGTGGTCATAACTGTAAGGTGGATAAATGAAATAAGTCACAATTTTATTCAAAAATGTACCTCAAGTTTTTGCAGTTAGGGCCAAAGAGTTGGAAGTGATGGCAGAGACATTGTTAAATTAACGACATGGTTAAAAACCCTTTTATATTTCAGATTATCTGGCATTTTAATCTTTTATTTCAGTGTTTTGGCTTGTTAGAATCGAATTAAAACAGTAGCAGTTCTCAACCATGGTCACATCTGGAGAGTCCTCTGGAGGGTTCGGGGTTTTCCAACTGATTTGGATTACGTTGTTTGGTAAGCCATCGGTCTCTGGCTGCCAAACCAGCAAAGCTACCTTTTTACGTACTGTTGTGTGGCTGCCAAAATGTATGAAGCTGGTCTCCTGTGGAGTGAAGTCAAATATTCCTCTCCTCTCACTCTACCTTCTCTTGGAACGCAGTTTGAATAGTTACAAGGGGAAACATTTTAACATCTGGATATGCAGTTACAGGTTAGAAAAAAAGGTGGTAGGGGCGCTTGCATTTAAGACTTGAGAGTCAGAGAAATGTTGAGAATTGATGTCTTCCATACGTTTGGAGTTTCGAGGCGTTTGAAACACCAAATGAATGTGGCATTTGTTAATTTTGTTGTTTCTGTAAACCCTTCCATTTTGTGGGCTATCGACAAAAAGTCAACAAATAACCAATATTTCAGAGGTATATTCAGTAATGTGTGTTACAATTTTGGTTCTGTTCTTAATTGAGCACCAGAAGTAGTTGCTTGGTATACATTTTTGTCCTTCGAGCCCTACATGTTGATTAGACTTGTATTATGACACTGCATGATCACATAGTTTGGTGAAGTTCTCGAGGGCAGCTGGTTGAACATTAAGTCATAGATATAAAGTAATCGTTTGAGAATTTTTGGATATTTTTATTCATTTCATTTGGGCATTATTGTTTACAATAGTCTGGACTGTGCTATGTTAAATTTATGTACATTCATTTTCTGTACTGGTTATTCTCACAAGAGTTGCTGGAGCCTATCCCAGCTGACATCGGGGACCAGACGCGGGGACATCCTGAATAGGTGGTCAGCCAATCGCGGGGCACAAGGAGACACAACCATTCACGCTCACACTCATACCTATGGGTAATTTCGAGTGTCCAATCAGCCTACCATGCATGTCTTTGGAATGTGGGAGGAAAGCAGAGTACCTGGAGAAAACCCACCCAGGCAGTGGCAAACATGCCTGGACCTGACCTGACCTGGATTTAAACCCAGGACCTCAGAGTTGTGAGGCTGACATGCTAACCACTTGCGCTGCCGGGCCGCCCATAACAACTTTTGTACGAATTTTTTTTAAGTACGTTTTTTTGTAAAACCGTTGTTGTTTTTACCCATTTCGGCTCTAAACCGGATCGTCTCGGTCACTGGTAGCAGACGAAAACGTCATCGTCGACTGCCAATATTGTCATGCTTTAAGCATCATATGCGGACGCGCATTCCCCCTTCACGCATCTGCCTTTTCATTATATTAATATAGCACATCAGCAAGCGATGTACCCAGACTGTCAAGCTGTCAGCTTCATACAGCGACATCTACAGAATCTTTAATTTAGTGCATACTGATTGAGCACTCCGTCCAACCACCTCTGGCCCGAAGTCAGCTGGGATAGGCCCCAGTACCGCTCACAACCCTAGCGAGGTTAAAGCGGTTCAGAAAATGAGATGAGAAGTTGTTATACGGCGTACAGAATTCGAAATGTTCAAAAAACATAAATAAGGGGAAAAACTATAAGTTGACAGGTATGATACTAGTTCAGCATTTCCGGGAAAGATTCACTTTCTTTGCACATTGCAATGAACCCACTGATGCGGCCGACCACAGACATAATGGAGATCACCTTGAAGAGCGGTAGTTTTTTTCCGCTAAAAAAATCCCACTAAAGCACTAAAAATGTCCTCACATCTGGTGTGCCATTTTAATCGCAAAGTAGTGAGTAGTTCTTAGTGCTTTAAAAACCATACTGATGAAAACGCACAGTTGTGCCATAACCGCCATATAGGTCGACTAATGAATTTGGAGGGAAAAACACACATGCATCAATATCCTTCCTGAGTTATTCCACCACATCCACAGGCATTCCCCCACATTGCCTGGTACCATTGCAGGCGAGTTGGACTCTTTTAATGGTGTCAACAATCGCTGTTTTACTTTTAAAGTAATCAAAAAGGCTATTCGCTGCCTCGAGGAAGGCTTCCTTCACAATCTTGCCGTCTTTAAAGAGCTTGTTATTTTTGGCAAGGACATGACTCACCCGATAGGAAGCAATACATAGTTACGGCCTTACTCTGGGTCTTTGGTTTGGTGAAGATTGACTGCCGTGCTCCAAGCTGTGCTTTCAAATTCCTTACTTTTGTGGCACGTAAAAGTGTTTTTTCATGGAAACCCTTTTATAGCTCCTGTGTACTGGATTGAAATGCCTCTCCAGATTCTCTTTGTTTACCAATGCCACCATTGCATTACAAATCAATCAAACATGCTTTGAATTAGAATTAAAAAAATCTTGCTCCCACTCATGATGAAATGGTAGGCCTTGGCTTGCTTCTCCTCAGCCATGTTGACGTTTAGGGATGTGTAATTGCTAGCAACTCATCGGTAAGGAAAGTGGCTATTCAATAGCAGTTATTTAGTGAGTTTTAGGACATTCAATAGGGGGAGCATCCACAGCAGCACCAGGCGCTGGTCATTGAGAACAGGCCTAACAATGGGCTAAATGTAGCATTAAAGTTGCTAAAAGGGCAGCACTGACTTCCTGGTTGGGTACTTCTGGTCTAGACTGATACAAACTCAAACATGCACAGACACGTTGAAGCTGTACTCTGAAAAAGCACAATCTGTTCACTTTGAACAAGTTTTTTTTTCCGCTTTCTTCCTTTAGCTGTTACAGATTCTCAATAGTAAGAGGTGTTTCATATTGAGCGTAGGTGATAACACATATGGCCAGTGTCCTTCTTGGGGAACTCTGTTGGAATGAGATTTCATTTCTTTTAAGAGTAAAATTAAAGATTAGGAGTACAAAAATAGATTCACTTTGGGCTGGTAGGGTTTCCTCAGAATAACTCTTTTCTCAGATTAAAGCAGTTTTTAAAAATTTGAAATCACAGAAAATGACTTGTCAACTTATTATTTCTTTTTAAATTAAAATAATACTGCCCAGTGTTAGCATTTTTTTATTCAGAAGGCAGCATAGTAGCCAAAATTTTACTTTTAACACTAATTGAGTGAATAAAATTCTGAAAGAAACACTTCATGTTAACAGATGTCATGGTGGCAGAAGCAGTCGGAAGCCTCTAATTCCCCCCTGCTGTGGTGTACAGCTACTGTTTAACCTCAGGTTTAGCAATACACTGATCACATCGACACCCCCCACACAGTGGTTGTCTCATTTTGTTTCAGCTAACAGTATGTTTTACATTGTTTGTAATACTATAGCCAAGAACCTGGGGTATTAAAATCTTGGGCTAAATTTTTAAAGACAACTGTACTGCTAAGCTTCACCTGCTAATGGTGGTAGAATTTTTTTTTCTCTTTATTTAGGCTGTATATATTATATTATTTCAAACCTTTCAACACTTACTGTTTCTATTTGTTTAGGCTTATTTTCGCAAATCTGAGTAACCCATCTCATTGCTTTCCTGCTACATTCACATTAATTTCTAGTTATTTGCAATCATTTTTTAAGATACATCACCATCAACCTGATTCATCATGATTTATCTAACCATACAGACAAAACATTTGCTAAATCAAATCAGTGTTTACGTGAGTACAATATAATGAATTCCCCTCCATCTTATGATGTTAATAGATAACGTGGTTTTCCAACAAATGTTAATACAGCTCATACTGAATAAGTGAATACAATTTATAGTTGTTGGTTGATCATAATTACATAGATAAACCCGTTATTTGGCACATAGTGCACAAATAACAACAAACAGACAAATAGATAATCAGTAAATAAGAAACAAATAAATTAGTCCAAGTGAGATCAGTGGAGCAGTGTTCTTGTTCCTTCCGTCTGAAGTCTAGGATGAGTTCCATGGTTTTAGACGTTCAGCGCCAAGTTGTTGAGAGTCCACCACTTGCTGAGTCTATGGACACAACAACAAACAAACACATGGATAATTAATATATAGTAATGAAAAATTAATAATCAATAAATAGTAGTAATAGATACATAAGTGGTCAACATAATAAACAAGTAATATAAGTAGTAGTAATAAGTCTTGATTAGGTCCTAGGTGCAGAACTCGAGTTGAGTATGGTGACATCCCTTGGGAAGAAACTGTTCTACAAGTCTGTTTGTCTTGGCTGTTATGGCTCTGTAGCGCCTTCCTGAGGGCAACAGGTTGAAGTGGCGGAAGCCGGGATGCTTATTGTCTTTTATGATGCTCTCTGCCCTTCTAAGGCACCAGGATTTGTAGATGTCTACATTTTAACCGCATGGCGGAGAAGAAATCTAATTCGGTGAAATCTAGAATTCTAGAAATCTAATTCTCAGAAATTTTTACCACTCCTATCGCAAATCTAATGCAAATACTTGGTGGGAGCATTCTATTACAACTAGGCCGACATTATTTTTTTTGTTTAATAAAATGTTTCATGTCATATTTGACACATTCACGTAACAAGATAATAATTTTATTCAACGATACACTTTCTCAGCTACAACAGCTGTTTTTATTTAGCAGATATCTGCGGATGTCTGGGAATAAGGGGTATAGGAACTCTAGATGGATGTTGTGTATTTTAGGAGCTGTGACATAACTTCAGAAAGACAGTTCAGGAATAGTGAGTAAGAGGTAAGATAATGACACACAGCATGTGAGGAATCATTGAGGAAAAGTGGAATAATAAAGTTTGATGGGTAAATGAGCACAGAAGAATGGTCGTTAAAATTTTGAAAGTGTGGTGTGGAGCTATCAGCACATCTGATGATCGGTATTCTTGCTATGGGTATGACATCCCACTTATTTTATTTAAAAGATTTTCGAGCTTCATGGAGTTATTTTTAAATAAGCAGTTTTTGTTCACTTTTAGGTGATCTATCATTTTATCATTTGTACCAATGTACCAACAATAATTAATTTAGGACGGAATTAATTTTTCCCCCCTACTTAAATTTGAGCTGCTTCACTGGAATTTTCTTACAAGCATAACATTACCACCGTTTATTATTTCCTTTCCTTCTCAGGAACGCACGTCAATAGTGTAAGGATGATTTATCTAAATGAAGAAATGGCACTGTGTTGTGTCATTACATACTACAGATGCTCCCCTACTTACGAACATTCGAGTTACGAACAACGGTACATACGAACATGTCTGCGCATATGGCATACGTCGAAAAATGTTCAGAAAGAGATGCTGTAAGTTAGATTTTGTATTGCGCGATTTTTCCGAGTAGTGCTTCTTTCCGCCGCTAATACCGACTTCGTGGCTTCACTACATCGCATATTTTTTTAATGAGGGATATTAAAAAAAAAGTTCATACAAATGTCTAAATGTACGCTGAAATTCGCAACCCGAAGACATGAAAAATGGCGGTGAAAATGGCGAAAGTCAGGGCAGCGCTTCATCTCTCAGCGCCGAAGAAGATATCTACAATAGAGGGAGAATGGGCCTGTTAAAGATCACGACCCCGAGGTTCAGTCCGCTGAGCGAAGTCTATTTTCGGTTTACGGCGGCGGGCCTTAAGGTTGCCCGGTTCTCACATTTCTGCAAAAAATTCACCTCACTCGAGTCTTTTTGGAGAGGTGTAAATAGTTGGTTAGAGTGAAATATTTTCCTGTCACATCTAGTGTGCGTTGAATAGTAGCAAGCAATCAGGAGGAGGAGGAAGAAAGATTTGCCTTCTCATTCACTCACAACCTTGTTTGTTACATTAAAAACACGTTGTGTCAGCATTGAAGAAATAATAAATAAATCTTGGATGGAACTTGAGACAGATCTTGTCAATGTAGACTTCAATGGGCCACATACGGCCTTGTTCCTTTCCCTGGCAGATCGTGATGATGTTTTAAGTCAGTCCAGACACAGGCCTTCGTCGTTTTCTTTTGTCATCCTGCGTCTCTGTTCTTTTTTATGTCATTCACTTCAGTCGAGTTTGTATATGAAACCAGGAAAATTAATTCAAGGCAGGAGTTTTTGAGCTGTATTTTCCAATAATCATTCAAAGGATTGGTCTGTTCCTTTTTATGAGATCAAAGCAAAATATAACCCATTTGTTCATCCTTAAAACAACATCTCTGGTCAACTTTCACCAAGCAACCACAGTGACTCTCAATAACACTCAGTTCTACTCTATCTGTTCTTTGTCCTGATATTTTGCAATCTTCTGCTTGAACATTAAATATGACAATAAAGTAAAGATTGATAAAAGGGGTTGAAGTGTGATAATAATCTGGTGTGGTGTAAACATTGTGGGTCCTCTAAATTAACTGTTTTAAATATATTTCATTAGAATTGGAAAGATGATTTTGGAAGTCCATTCAATCGACTGTCACTTCAATACACCACCATCGTTATCTGTATCAAACCAACTGTTCTCTCATTACAAATGCTAAGGCAGGATTTCTGTAGGACTGTTCTCACTTCTTATTTATTCTCCTACGGGGTCCTGTAACATTGCATCCGTTGCTCCCATCCCCTCACTTTCACTGTCTCCCGATCTCCATGCCAAGACCCATTAGTTTTGACCAAATGGCTTCCACAAGAAGCCGTAATTGAGTCAATTTGGTGGTGAACAAAATCATGGTTTCAATTTAGTGAGTAACCAGAAAAGCAGGCAGCACCTAAAGGGGGGGGGGGGGGGGAATTATTAAAAATAAGATATTCTGCCACCACCAACACTAACACACCATTTTTTTCCTCATCTCTACGTCTGAGTTTCTTCGGTGGTTAAATGCCGTTGTTCGCTTTTTATTTTTTCACCGTTGTTACTCAGTTTTAGGATGGCAAATCCAGCTGCCCATATTTGCCCTCATGGTGCTTTGTGTTTTCTACCCCCTGGCCTCAAGCTGTGTGTTTATGTACTTCTTGCACCTGCCCTCATTTGACAAATAACAGCACCACACACATTCAATTCTACCGGTGACACGCAGAAACACTCACACGTGTGGTTAGAATATTCACACACTAATGCATTGCACACATATACCACAGTTCATGGCAACAAACCCATTTGTTTTTTCTTCCTGGGTCCCCCACTTTTTATAGTCCTAACAGCTGGACAAAACATTATTAAGAGCCCTCCAGAGGTACTATACCACCCCAGCAGGTGCACTGTGCCCTTTAGAACATCAGTGCGGGTATGGGGATATTGCAATACCACACTGATACCAGATTGTTGTATTATTCATGTATTTATAAACATATTTGTTGTCATTGAATGATACCATTGATTGCGAGAAAATCTAAAGTATAAAAAAACATATCGCTTCTAGCTTCTCTATTAATGTATATACACTAATAATTTTTGCAAATAATTAAATTTCAAAGGGGATGCAGTGGTCTAGCATTACCCTCAAAATTTGTGATGTACCCATTATTTGCTTATGAGAGATGGTAAAGTAAATATATAAAGTAAGTTTTATTAAATAGAGGCTCTCATATATTGATAAAAATGGCCAGAAACCTAAATTTAAAGTCAAATAAGTAACGTGTGCCATTTCACACTGATGTTTTTGTACTACTTATGGACTCAACACCGGTGGCCTGTTCTTTTTCCATGTCTACCTGACTTTGACATGAATAAAAACACATTTATAAAACACATATTTAACAATTGGAGATATATTATAGCACCTTAATAGCAAGGAATGTTATTAGTAAAATAACTTCGATACCATATATTATATATTTTATTACCAAACAGGATTTCTTATTAACCTAAAGTTACTTTCTATCGAATGAATCTAGAATGTGAGGAAAAATTAAGTAGCTCTACTTTAATATCCAAGTAAGAGGATGGTTACATCATCAAAACCTCTAAATTGCTGCTCGGTCGGTGCGAGGTCTTTAAAAAGACGGCATGCATTATTAATGGTTAGTTTGGTCAAATTCGTTTAACACGGACCAAAGAACAACAGCATTTTAAGACAGGAAACACCCAACATAATTTTGACCGAGTGGGAGTTTTGGTAGAAAAATCCCAATCTTAGTTCACCTGCATTTGCTCAGAATGGAGTAAAAGATAGTCAAAAGAAAACTGGCAGGAAATCAAATAAGGGGGGGTTATTTTGACCAGTCAGTCCTATCATACAGATAATGCAAAAATGTTTACAATGCACATCGACATTTTTAGCTTCTTGGAAGAATGTGCATTTGATGATTGAATCCTCCTCTTTTCTCTCAACAGGTGGCCTGGTTAGTAACTCCTTAAGTTATCACAAGTGCTGTAGAGATCCAGCCCCATTAAGCCAAACCCCCACCCACCCTATCACTCTGCCTCTTTGAAATTGTATTGCAACATAAAAATAACATACTCTTGACAGCACAGCTGCCCAAGTCTGATGTAGTGATTAGAAATTAATTTCGATCAGTATTAAGCTGATTTATATTGAGTGAAACGTATTTTATTCATTTTCATTCATTTTCTGAATCGCTTTATCCTCACAAGGGTCGCGGGGGGTGGTGGAGCCTATCCCAGCTGACTTTCGGGCACGAGGCGGGGGACACCCTGAATCGGTGACCAGCCGATCGCAGGGCACCAGGAGACAGACAACCATTCACGCTCACACTCATACCTAGTGGCAATTTAGAGTGCCCATCCAGCTTGCCATGCTTGTCTTTGGAATGTGGGAGGAAAAACCCACTCAGGCCCGGGGAGAACATGCTAACTCCACACAGGTGGACCGACCTTGATTTGAACCCAGGACCCCCGAACTGTGACGCCAATGTGCTAAACACTCATCCGCCGGGCCGTCCGTATTTCCTCTAAAGTTTTATACTTTTTATATCAACATAATATAATTATTAACAGTATGATAATATTAATTCAATAATAATGATGATTAAAATTCAAATTATCTCACAAAACCATTGCTAATTAAACATAACATAAATACCAGTTTTTTTATTGCACTGTGAAAGATTTTGAGTTTGTCTAGTGGATTGAATGGAGTGCAAGGCAACACAAAAAAACAAACAAAAAAAAACCAACACGCTGCTTCAGACATCAATCAAAATCTCAGTTGTTCTCTGTCAAGTTTTAAACTGTAGCATCAGTTTTTTTCACTCAACTATATAATCTGTATATGCAATGAGTGAGGAAAATGCAGTGAAATTGGAATGCTTCTTTTGTTGTACTCATTGGAATATTAATTTTCTTCCAATCAACTAGTTTAAAACGCTTACTAGCCAGCTATTCTGCTTTAGCCTCCTTCACCATGTAGAGAGGTAGCAGCTCCGTGTAACAGCAGCGTAACATTCCTGGCCTTAAAAAACAGGGTAAAAGTGGCTAATGATGGCTTGAAATCTGGAACCCATCAAATATGTTTCTTCCCTTGAAATGTTCTGCCAGGCCTTTGCTACGAGAGCCTTCATTGCTTGTTTGAAGGACTTTCTTCACGGGGTCTGTGCTTCTCTATGTGAAAACGTGCAATCAACATATTGTCACGAGCAATTAGGAGGATGTTAAACTTAACCCTATCAATATATTTCATAAATAATTTGCTCCCCAGCGAAAGAGGTATCATTATCAAAGCAGTCAATATTTTTTTTGTTTTCAAGTCACACTTTTTTTACAGGCATTACATTACATCTGGTGTGGCATTTTCTGACCTAACCTGACAACACCACGTGAATGGTTGTACACCGTGTGGTTTGGGCAGTTAGATTTAAAGAGTGACTGCTGCTTTGACTGCAATTCAACATTTGAACCGAATGTGCATGGTATTCTAAACTAGCAGAATAACAGCTAATCAAAACTGCAAATAATCTTAAACACACAAAATATTTTAATGTGTCTTTAGCAAAATCACGAACCATTTGGCAGGTGCTCAACATTGTGCTGTTAAGGCATACATTATGTACAGTACAGTAATTCCTCGAATATCACAGATAAAGTATATAGTAAATAATTGGGGCCAATTATTTACTATATACCCTACTACATGTGCACAAGTACAATTATTAAGTGTATTTATTAAATATTAGAGTTATAGGCATATGAAAAGACGGTAATGTTTTAATATCTAAATATAATCTATAAATAAAAAAATGAAAATACTTTAACTACTGTAATCACAGTGAAAATAGTTCATCTTTGCTTGATTTAAAAAAAATAAAAAATAGTTATTGTGAGCTTTAGTGCAAGTCCTCTTTATCAGAATCGAGAGGCATTGGATCATCGATGGAATCAGCAGGAACTTGTCGAACGCCGTTTCTTTTCTTGTACAAATAAGCTTTTGTACAAGGACATGACATCGTCAAGACGATTGCCAAATTCAATGGCTCTGTCCATGTTGTCATCAATCTCCTGGAGACTTTGTTGCAAACTGCATTCCATATTGAAGATCTCCTGCAGATGTCTTGTTGTGCCAGCTTTTTGTACAAAATCTTGCAGTGGAGGAGGGGCATTGTTTTGAAAGATTTTGTAGACTAAGGTGGCATCTGTATATTTAACAGTATTGTTCCAGTTCAGGCATTTGTGTTTCTTTAATATCTGACAGGGGTGGTGTGTTTTTGGCTTTCAGTCCAATACTTTCAAAGCCTGCTTATAAATGGTTTCAATTGGTTTTAGTGTTGTTTTGCAGGCCGATTGATTGATGCTGACAATCATTTCTTGGTGCAAACAAAATTCCTTGTTTGGGTGATTATGTTTTATGTGTATGGGAATTACGTTGTCTAATTTGGGGGAAAAATAGATAAATATACCTCCCCATATGAATAAAAATGCATTAATAGGAAACAAACTACTCAGTTAAGTTCACAAATTAGTATGTCATTTTAGGATTACAGCTTCATGTTTCTGTCACAGTTCAGGTTTTTGGTTCACCTCAGTTCTAGTTTTAAGTATTTGCCTGTTCACAAGCTTGCAAAAGGAAGGGGTCAAGAACAATTAAAGGGCAATCAAGTGTTTAATGAAACCACAGCAAAAGCATTTAAACCTGTCCAATTTCACTTCATAAGTTCACTGTTTTCTGCCTTTCCTTGTTCTTCCCTCCCTCCCATTTTTATTAGGTGTGAAATTTCTAGGCTCGTCACCGACTCTTGAGGGTTCGCTCCAAAATCTTGAGCTGAAGTTCTGCAGCCGCGCAACAGTGAAATGCGCCTCTGGAACTGTGGGAGCAGTAAAAGTGTGTGCCAGGACTCCAGGTGTGTGCAGCTGTGCCCTGTTAAAACTTTACTGCCTGTGTAGGAGGGAGAGAGAGGCTGACTGGACTGAAGTGGACGGTCTTTTACTTTCTTAAACCTACACTTTAAACTATTCAATCTGTCTCCTGTTTTCCCATCTTTATGTTGATTTGCTTCCAGCTGTGTGATTAAGTTGCTGTTTTCTCCTCTGGGGTTGTCACTGGGCTTTGGTCATGTTTTTGACGCAAGGGTGTTATTGGAGACTGGATCCAACAGTTCAACCTGAGCATTTGCTGTACAGATCTTAAATCTTAAGATCATGGGAGTTGCTGATATTGAAATACAATGAATTCATATAAGTGCATAGTTTGATGATCTTACAAAAAGTTAACCAATATCTAAAACACAGATTTTGTTTTTGCTTGATTTTGCAAGATATAAACAACTCTTAGTTTTATTTTTTCCCCAAGATAAGTTATTTCATAGAACTTGCATTACATGTTCATGTAGAGACCTCTTCCTTACAAATGTTTCCACTTTTTGCATAATGGTGTCTGTCTTAGCTTTCAGTGTATAGTATAGAATGTTTGTTGGTTAGCAATTTTATTTATTAAATATTGATTAATTCTTGGTACACTTTTGTTTATGTCCAACAGGATCAGGGGAGGTTGTCAAAGAGAAACTGGTTCCTCTGATCCAGGGACCATCTGACACTAAAGAACTTCATTTGAGGCGATGGCTAAATGAGAGTCGCAAACCTGAATCACTTTTGGCTCCCGACCTGCTTGCTTTTTCTGTGCAGGTGCCACAGCATGCAGATGACTGCAGGAATTCAGGTAAACCCCCTCATATTTACACTGGAAATCTGGAAGGATTAAACTTTTAGGGTTGAAACTCTGGAAAATGCTCTAAAATCTAAAAATCTAGCAAGAGTAGTCGGATCACAAGAATCTCCTTGTGCTAAATACTTGGGCAATTGCCTTACATTGTGACTTGGGCTTTGAGGAAGTTGAAAAACATCACAAGTTCATTAAAATGTATTTAAATATTAACCGTAGAAAAAACCTAGTAGGACTGTTGGCACTCACAGAATAGTACATACTGATTGCACATTAACCTTGAATATACTGTATATTATACACTCCTTTTAACTGTTAATGCTGTTAAAGTTGAAAAGATCTCCAATGTTTTGACAAGTGACAATTCAACCAGATTGCTAAGTTTCTCTGTCTGCACATGTTTATCATGTGCAACATCTGAGAAATGTTTGAAAACTGTTAGTTCCCATGTCCTCCTGTGTGCCAATATTTGTGTGCACAGACATTTTCTGGGTGTCTGATTAGAGGCTTCGTTTTATTTTTATTTTTTTGCACGGTGGTCAGGCTTACATCAAAGAGTTTAGTCCACATATTCAAAGTTCCTGCCATAATGCAGACGGTGACGGGAAGGGAAGCCTGTTAGAGCAGTGTTAATGGAATGATGAATGCATTGCTTCATTCGAGCCAAGATGAAAGGAGGAGCAGCACCAGTCTAAATGAGCTGCGCTCTTTGGTCCCATAGGACTGACTCATGACCCAACATTGTGTTTATGACATTACTGAATTGTTGGTTCATTTGGCCTATCGAGTTCATTTGATCCGTCCTATGTAGCTGAATGGAATGCAATTCACAAATTATGACGTGTGAACACAGTAAAGTACAGGAGAGGCAATGTGGATTAAAACTATGGTAAAATGTTTACCTACATCACAACTAACTAGAGTATAAAATTGGTGGAAAAAGTTTCTAGATATGAATCATAAAAGGCATATTTAAACTATTATGAGTGCCCTTCAAAACCTAAAAATGGTGACAGGTGAACTGATGACTGCTTCAACATGACAACGCACATGTTTATAATGCGTTGCTCATCCAAGAGTTCGTATCTGAAAACATCACCCTGCTGGAGAAACTCGGTTCATCCAACTTGGTTTTTTGTGACCCTTTACTTAGCTCAAAGAGATATTTATGGAAACCCATTTTAAAGACTTGAATGACATTAACATGGCCATAACGGCAGATGAGCAAAGGATCCCGAAAGACTCCTTCCAGGAGTGCAGGTGTGGCATAGACTTTTGGAAAAGTGAACAAAAGGGAAAATACTAGATTGTTTTCTGGATGTGTCTTTTGTGAAACAATTGCTGGAGCTTTTTTAAAACACATTGAAGTGTCAACTTTATCATCTTTAATCATTTTCTAGTGTCTTCATATAGAAAATTTGCATTTGTTTGAGTTTGAGCCTGACTTTTTTGATGCTGCGTGGGTTTGATTCCCACTTGGAGGTGTGATTGTGTAAGGGTGGACTGTCTCTTTTTGTGCAGTTTAGGGTTTAGTGTGCCTCTCGCCCGAAGTTAGTTGGGATAGGCTCCGGCACACTGCTACCCTGACAAGGCTTTCTGTCAGGGCCTGGAACAAAATAATTTTTGTGCCAAAAATTAATTTCTCTCTTCAAGTAAATTACTTTAAATTTTGGCCAACAAAAATAATTAACATTTTAGCACTAAAATCAATAATTGCAATATATTTCAACTCCTGTTATTAAATCTTTTGCACGTTTACAAAAGAAAATCAGTGTTTAACTCGTTTCAAAAGTGTTTTTGCGATAAACTGCATGTTTAGCGCTTTGCGTTGTTTACAATCCGTGAAAATTTTGAAAATCCGATAGCAAATTCTGATAGCCATAGTCTTCCCATTAACCATTAAATGATTCCCTACTGAGTTCAAGCGGTCAGGTTGTAGTCCCAAAGTTCCCATCCCAAATCAAGAAGAAAAGAGCGTTTTTGGGATTTGCAATTTTGATTTGTCTTTCATGCATTTGCAAATTTCTTAGGCGCTACGGAGAATACCTTAGGAAATTTACTGCAAATAATCTTGGTTTGGCAACCAATAATTGATAATTTTTCAGCAGAAAAATAAATATATTTATATAGCCAGTGAAAATATAATCATGGAAATGAATTGCAATAATTTTCTATCAATTATTCTTTACTGACCCCTGATTTGCGTGTTGAGATTAATACGTTTATTAATTTATTTTTTGATAAATTTTGCTTTTGTTTATTATTTTTTTTATAGGAAACTTTAAAACTAATTTCAGTTCACCTGAGTAACAAAAGCAGTGGAGAGACATTTGAAATGTCCTTTGAAAAAAAAATCTATAATTTGTTAGTGTTCCAAAATTTTTGTATAATAATTATAGTTGTTATCCGTGACCGGACGTTTGGTCGCCGGACGTTTGGTCGCCCGGGTGAATATAATTTTGAGAGCTGGTTTCAACAATAGATATTTAGATATTAAACTCTCTCTCTCATGAATATAATTTTGAGAGCTGGTTTCAACAGTAAACTCTGTCATGTTGTCAAACGTCCGGCGACCAAACATCCGGGCGACCAAACGTCCGGGCGACCAAACGTCGGGCGACCAAACATCCGGCGACCAAACGTCGGGCGACCAAACGTCGGGCGACCAAACGTCCGGCGGCCAAACGTCCGGCGGCCAAACGTCCGAGTACCGTTGTTATCAATTAATTATCAGTTGATCAATTAAGAGTTTTGGATTACATGCAGATGGTCTATTTCACACAATTTGGTAAGCCTTTTTCCTCCAAATACATTCTTTGCTCTAATTCAGGGGTGCTCCAACTTTTTTACTCCAAGATTTACTTTTCAAGGAGTTAACCTTCCACGATCTACCTTTTTTCCAGGCCACCGACAAAACTCAGCAATTATTTATGTTGATATACCCCGCATTAAACTCTGTCAACCTCTATGGGAGCGGCAGGGAATGGGGGTGAAAATCCACACTCGATTCACACTAAATATGACTGCGGACATAGCAAATTCATAAGAGCCTAGCTAAGGAAACAGACAGACGGGGCAGATCAAATGTTGTTGTCGTGCGATCTACCAATAGTACCTTGGCGAGCTACCGGTAATTCCATGGCAATCTACCAGTAGATCGGGATCTACTAATAGTACCTTGGCGACCTACGTAATTGGCACCACTGCTCTAATTCATGCTTTTGTTATTTTTAATCCTCATTTGGTTTATACATTCAGTGGGTGCATAATAATAATAAAAAACAACACCCGTTAACCAACATAATTCCGGTAATAGGAATTTTACATTTACACTTTACATTATTATTTATTAACACACAATTAAATGATACGACACGTCATCCGCGCAGTATGTAGGGCTGCAAATTATTTCTTTAAATTTAATCATTTAGATTTTAGAACCTACTGTTAAAAGTTTTTGACCACATCATTCACACACATTTGCAGTTCTCTTTGGCTTGATTTTGGCCTGTCACCACTGATTGATGAGTAAAACTTTGGGGGCCTTCGACAGGCCTAATGTGAGGGACCAGAGGGAGCAGAGGGCCAGAGGGCGTGTGAGGCGCTTGGCTTAATGCTCAACTTCAGGGCGAGCAGCGGCCTGCAGGTGTTTCCCGCCACCCTCCACCACAGCAACTTTCAACAGAGGAGGAGGGACTGTTGGGTTCGGGTGTGCTTTATGATCTTAGCAAAGACAAAACGAAAGAGTGAGTGAGGGATAGCATGTGTTCTCCTTAAGCATGCCAGCAGCTGCAGGATGGTGATTTATGATTTTCTTAGAACTCTTAGTGCTCAGAAAATGTTACATTTAATCAAGCGCACAGAGTGCAGCAAATGTTTAAGATTAAGATGTTCGCTATAAAACCCAACATTTTTTATGTATTTACCAAACAAGAACAACAATTTTAATTCCAATATATAGAAACCTCACTGTACTGTGATCCTTCTTCACGTTGCGGCTTCAACTTTCACAGCTTCACTCCATCGCAGATTTTTTTTGAGGGGAAAAACAAAGTTCATAAAAATGTGGAAATCTACGCTGAAACTCGCAAGCCAAAGCCACCCTCCTGTCTTCTGCTTGCCACTCGGAAAATGGCGGAAGACAGAAGAAGAAAGTCAGAGTCACTCAACTGAGGAACAAAAATGGCTTATAGCACGCGGTGGCCGTCATTTTACCCGAAAATAGAGCTTTCTGAGGGGCCAGGAGCCTGTGTGAGGGTGGATTTTTATCAGAAATGCGAGCGCCGTGCGACCTTACACCGTGGCGCGTATTTGAAAATAAAACTTGCTCGGCGAATTGGACGCCAGAGGGCACCAGCAAAGGGTTTTTTTTCGAAATGCGAGCCCCGGGCGACGTTACAGTGGATGGATTTGGCCTTGTCCGAAACAGAGCACTTTGTTCGTCAAGGATGGCGGGATGTTGAGGCGGAGCAACGTGCAAGATGAGATTTCATCTAAGTCCGGGCAGTGGGCTGGCGTCGTTGGCGCTTATTTGAAAATAAAATTTGCTTGGTGAATTGGACGGCAGAGAGAACCAGCGAAGGGGGATTTTTTTTGGCCGACCAACGTGAAAGTTGAGATTCCATTTAAGTCCGGGCAGTGGGGTGACGTCGTTGCACTTATGAGAAAATAGAGCTCCCTTGCCGGCTAATTGATGGTTGCACGGTGCGGAGGAGTGAAGTGGTAGTTTAATTTCTTGGCCGGCGGTCCGGTGGCCCATGCCGGCCGCGTTGGTCGGCGATCCGATTCTACTGAATAATGTGTCATTTTAGTATCGATGATAACAACTAGATAGTAGTTTGTTACTCTGTTAGTAGATGGTGAATTAGAACCAATAAAAATGTTTTATCATTATGTCCTGTTTTTTGGTGTTTTTTCAGAGGGTGGGAACATATTAATTTGTATTTAGTTCATTTCTATGGGAAAAGTTGATTTGATGTACGGGTAAATCGACATACGAGCTTGATCCCGGAATGCATTAAGTAGTATCTCAATATATTACTGTACTGTGGTAGTAATAATAGGGGTGATCCTACTTTGCATTTTTTGTTTATCGCGGCCTTGTCTGGTCTGCATTACCCGCGATATTCAAGGGATTACTGTAATCTAGCCACCTAGGTGTTGGTCTGTAATATGAAAATGTCTACATAGTTTCTGAATGGATTTACCAGTTTGCTTTTTAACCAGTCTTACATTTTTAAGAATGTAGTTAAAGTTTTCCTTCATCTATTTAAACACAAATCTTGAATGAATTGCATCATAAATGAGGTGTGAATTTTAGAACATCCCTTGGTAGTCTCCTCTATTTCAAAGACAAGCTGTACTTTCATATGTACATCTATCATACTCCCTTTCACTCCTGTGCATATGTTCATGCACTCTGTCATGTGGTAAATCAACAGACTGGCTTTGTTTCAGGCAGCAGCATGATATTTTTAAGATGTTGGCTTGAACTTTGGTTGGCTGAGAAATTTATATTAAAGGTACATTTTATACCTGTAATATAAAAACCATTTTGAGACACTGTCAATGATAAATCAGAATAGACAAATATGTTCCCATTCAAAATTGCCCGCAGAAATGTTAAAGAAGATTTCATACAAGTTTTTTTTTTTTTATACAAGTTACTACGTTTCTTTCTTTTGCGAGAATTTGTTGCTGTCTGTGTACTTTAGAAAAGCATCCATACAATTTGGCTAGCACTGGCTGATCAACTAAAATTAGTTATTGGTAGACAAGGGCATAGTCAGGGGCTCTGCCAAAAACACAATGATCACTCTCTGCCTCAGTGTTTTAAGCAGGACAACCATTTCTGCTGAAATTGAGCAATCAAACGTGTATGTTACATTTGCCAGACTTAAATCCGCCCATTGGTAATAAGTACATGGTAGCTGATCATGCGCCTGCTCAAAAGGCACCCAAGGGATTAGAGATAAAATCCTCTTAATTTGACAAAGATCGATTTAGAATTCAGAATGTCTTCATTGTGATTGGACACATCATAGGTTGATTTCCAGTAATACAACCTGCCGCAGAGAATAGTTAATTCTCCTTGGTAGGGCATTCACAATGGAATTTCTTTGAGCCTGTTGGGGTAATCATTATTATAAATGTGTTTGCAATGAATATAAAGCCTTATAATATACATGCTTACTATATTAATCAATATATTTGCTTATTAGGAATAGTAATGCTCATCCTAAATGTGTAACTATATTAAACAATATAGTTATATGTGTTGATCGCTTTCAACGAAGACAAACGCTTACGCCAAGGTCGCTCTCCAGGACAGCTGGGTCCAGCGAGAGATACAAGTTCGAAAGGACATAAAACAATCCACTGAGTTCTTGCTCCGAGGACTGATTACTGGAAGATGCGAGTTCGCAATGAAGATCGGTGAAGGACGCTTAAATTGTTGTTGGGTCAGCGGATGGCTATCAAGCATATTGTTTTAATTTGTGACGCTAGTTTGACGCTAGGTTTGCTTGATTATGGAATTGTTTTGTTTCTTGCTTACGCAAATGGAATCGATAACCTTGTAATTGTTTTGATTTGAAGCCTTAAATGGGCAGGACATAATGCCGCTCTTTAGAATAATCTTGGGTGGGGCGAGCTGCCGGATGTATTCTCTTCTTGCAAGAATTAAATGTGATGTGACTACAGATGCCCTTTTTATTGAAAGCTGAATTGGAAAAACCTAAGGATAAACGTACAATTGGATGAACCTAACAGAGCCTCTAAAACATTTTGGGCACAGTAATTGTGGAGATAAAGTGCTTTTTAAGTAGGGTATTTAATATTTAATTTACACTATTTGCATGCCTCGTTTTGTGAGGCAATGTGTTTGTTGTTAGTTAATACTAAATACTGTGTTTAATTTGGGCTTAAGAGCAACACCTGTGACTTGTGGGGCCGCAGGGCTTGAAATGATTGATTCTAAATGGTTAAGAGTAGTTTCCTCTTCTGTTGTATTATGTCCACTCTGGTTGCTTTTACAAACATTGTTAACTCTGCTTCCCAATGGTAGTAACACTTGTGACTAAGGTCAGGCATCGTTCGGATTTTATCTGATAACTGTTACTTATCAGTACTTTTTAAAATGGTTGTTGAACCTCTTGAGTGCATTTTTTTAGGGGGTGCACGTTACCCAGCTTTTTGCTTGCGCCAAAGCAACTTTCATTTTTGTTATTTTGATTTAAAAGATTTGTTTTGATTACATTTTAGACCAAAACCAATTTTGTTGTTGTCGTATTTCAGCCCAAATTGGTTAGCCACCAAACTGATAGACATACTGACATATCAGGTCTTTTCATTTATACACTGGTGACCGATGTGCCTACTTATTCAAAAACATATCCGAGCAAATAGACTAAATTCAAATATTATATATTCAAATTCACTCCTGACAGCCATATATTAATGAGAATTTGCCTGTATGCAGAGGCCAACAAAAATTATCAATTAAAAAATGCTTGAAAAAGACACTTCTGGGACATCAAAAATTATATGAAAGGTTATGGAAAAATTACTAAGTAAAACATATTGGGAGCTCCTTTTTAACAAATATTTTTTTTATTATTTTACAATAATGATAATACATAATATTAATTTAACTTTGTTCATATGATTTTTTTCCCATTTAAAGGCAGCAAGAAAATTGGTGGTATTGTGAATTGCAGTGAGTACTTTCAGAACTGTATACTTCAGTTACTGTATATTTTTAATCTGCAGAACTGAAAGTGTCCTAATGTTCATCAGTACATATGTGAGAAGTAAAACTGGTCATTTGGAGATTAGACCTGAGAGAACCCACTCAGAACTTTCTATTGAGGTCAATCCCAGCCCATTACCAAAGCTGCTCATGTGTGAAGTATACTTAGGCCAGTCTCACAGTGCTTAAAGTTTGACTGGCACATGAGGTTGAGATGTAGTGCACAGAGATTTGTGACAGTGTCAGAACGTATAATAGCTGATAGTGAAGAGAGTGCTGGAGTTCGGTTGGCGTGTGGCTGGCTCTGTGGATCAGTCTACCTTCCCTTCTCTAATGATATCACTGCCCTTATGTGTCTATTTAGCACTTAACAAGTCACAACATCTATTTCATCTAACTAGGACTTAAGATCAGATTGACACTAAGCATTGCGGATAGGAAACAACTCACCTTTTCTAGATTGCCTTTACAGTCATATAAAAACTATACCAAACAGAATCACTTCCAAAAAATGTGGGGATACAAATAAACAAATGCCTTTTGAAAAGCTTAGAATAAAATATTTTCAACATGATAGTATATTCACGTAAAAAAACATAAACAATGTGTATCTTTACCTTCAACCTGCACAAGAGACTAAAGATGGAAATTAGCCCTAGGCTATAATCTTACATATTTACATATGTTTATTAACATGACTTTGAATATGTTCATTAATATGTGCTGTCCCTTTATTAAGTATATCAAACTCAAAATAGAAAAGAAAAAAAACCATAATCCTATTTTACCTATAAAACAATGGTATTCAAAAGGTGCGACTTATAGTCCAAAAAAATGCGGTATTGACACGTGTCTTTGTATGTAATATATGGGGTTTGGGTTAAAAAAATCAATAAATTTATTCACTCACAAAGCTCACGGGGGTGCTGGATCTTATCCCAGCTGAATTCTGGCACCAGGCAGGGGACGGATGGGCAACCATTCATCCTCACAATAGGGCCAATTTAGAGTGTTCAACCAGCCTACCATTCATGTTTTTGGAATGTGGGAGGAAACCGGAGTAACCAGAGAAAACTCACTCAAGCCCGGGTAGAACACGCAAACTAGAGACAGGAGGACCAACCTGGGATCGAACCCAAGACTCCAAAATTGTGAGGCCGACACGCTAACCACTTAGTCCACAGGCCTGGTAGTACTGTATTTTCCATTTGTCTAAATATGGAAATTGATTGTTCAAATTTTAATTTCAAACCATCAAGCTGGTGAAATGTTTCCATTTACAAAATTTTACTGCCATTGCTAACAGAGGCTAACAGTGATATATTCCCATCCATCACTTAAACTGGAATTGGTGACTGTGAGTCGTTTTCCTTCTTTTTTTTTTCTTCCATCTCCCAGTATTTCAGACTTCCACCATACTACCTTCTAACATTATTAGAATTTGGCTACTCATTCACAGTTATTCATATAGTCAGTCCTTCTTAGAGTAAGTCACACACAGCCTAATCAGAGTTCAGGTATATAAAAATGCAACTTGGGCAAAAAAGGGCCTTTGAAGAATGTCAAGTGGAGTTCTGTGCTAGTAGTCTAACCATTTGTTGCTTGACTGCTCCAGTGGCCATCAGAAAACATACTGTTGTCATGGGAAAAGGAAGAGGATGAGAGCCCATTAGCTTCTTCACAGCTCAGCTGTTGTAGATTGCCTCCTCCCTTGGTCCATGCGTTCTCCGTGTCTACTAGACTGTTCCTCCCACACTAATTCCTACCACTGCTTCAGTCTTGCCCATTACATACTTTCCCAGGCTATTCTGTGGCCCACTGGTCCAGATAATTATTCTACTATTTTTCCCAATTAACACATATGCAGGGATTAGGAATGATATTATTATCTTGTTCTTTCAACAGTGCCATTTGATGTGTGCAAATATTGAAATTTTATATCATTAAAATATATATATATTGCAGAGTTAATAGGTAGACTCCACTCCACAAATTAGACTCTTGTGGAAAAAAACCGAAAACAGAAAAAAAACAGTATCCATGAAGTCAATGTATAACATATAAGGCTCCATGTGTACCCGAGGCAGTAAGTTTTTGCACTTGCAGTGAGCACTCAACTTGTCCTGTTAGGGGCTGCATTTTGGTAGTACAAAATTTTCTATGTTTTTTTTAATGTAATATTTTACATTTTTAATTAACAAACATTTTCTGAGGGCTGCATAAAATTGTCTCGTGGCCCGGAATCGGATCTTAGTCTGCTAGTAGGGGATCTCTGTCACAGACTAAGGTGACAAAACAGAGCTTGTCAAAAGAAAACACATTCCAGTAGTTCATTTTGTCAACTTTGAACAAATGGTATCGTTCACTTCTTCATGGTTCAACAAACTCATTGGATGAAGGTTGAAGAAATGCTACACTATGCATTACCTATAAGATAATAAATATATCACAATGGCTCACACTGTGAGGCTTTAGGGTTTACTATTCGGGAAGATTAAGTTATTCAGTTTTTGTTGTTTTTTTGTTGTGTCCATCTAAATTTGTGTCCTTTTGTCAAAATAACTGCACTGCCCAGTGTCATAATGGGAAGTGTATTCGCTCAGGCCCAAGGAGGAATCACTTAATGAAGTAGGGCCTGAGAATCCTGGTTTATGTCAACCTCTTTGGTGTTCATTGCTCACTGCAGAGGTGAAGGCCTTACAATATTTCTTCCTGTCACTACACATGGCAGTAGGATTTGGAAAAGGGAGACCCTGGAGAACTAACAATCCCATCAATCAATTCGTATTACTTTATTCAACAGCAGTTAATATAATTCTTTCTAGGGCACACTTTTTGTGACTGCTTTTTGAAATAGACAAGATTACTTGATAAATCAAAATGAAATAGATGATCTAATCATGTGTTTTATATGTAAAAAATACACTATGTACCCTCTTCTCCCTCACCCCACTTAACTTTCATACACCCTGCCAGGTCAGGCAAGAATGTTAATGGCAGCTGTCAATGAGACCAAATTTGGAAGGTGAATAAGTTCTCCGTCCAGGGTAAGCTTGAGTGGAAGAGGTTCTGGCTTAGCAAGATTTATGGTTTCTTAGGTGAGGAGAGCACTGAGCTCCCTTGGCCTCTTCTTGATACCTGAGCCTGAGTGTTTAGAAGGCATAGACAAACCCTTTTGACTGGTCATCTTCAGGCCTGCTAACTTTTAGGACCTGTTGTTATTAATGTGTCCTGTGCCTGTTTCTCATCGCCCCCACCCTCTGAATCTCTGAATCATACGGGTGCAGCTTACTAAGTGAAGGCCATAGTTTAAGTTTACCGTATTTTCACGACTATATGTCGCATCGCATTTTAACCCGCAGTGTCAGTAACGAGTGCTATTTCTGTATTTGACACACACAAAGGACGCACCGTTTTTAAAGACGCAGCCAGGCATGGCAAAACATACACCAGCTTAAACATACGGACACGCGCTAAAAACACGTTTTTAAAAAGGCAGCAGAAGCAAAACTGAGTTCGGTTGTACTTTATTTAGCCATTTCACAATGTACTCATGTCATCATCACCCACAAATCCATCGAAGTCCTCATTTTCCGTGTCCAAATTGAACAATTGTCCAAATGAGTCATCAAAAACGCTGAGTTTTATACGTTTGTCCAGGCGGCCACAATCCATTCGCAAATAGTAGCTAGCGTAACTAGCCCGGCGCTGCCTGCCACCGTTCGTAAAGCTGTGTTGATGTCGATGTCCAGGCCACAATACATTCGCAAATAGTAGCTAGCGGAACTAGCCCGGCGCTGCCTGCCACCGTTCGTAAAGCTGTTTTTATGTCGATGTCCAGGCCACAATCCATTCGCAAATGGTAGCTAGCTAGTAGCTAGCATAACTAGCCCGGCGCTGCCTGCCACCGTTTGTAAAGCTGTGTTGATGTCGATGTCCAGGCTACAATCCATTCGCAAATAGTAGCTAGCTAGTAGATAGCAGCAGGAGTTCTTTTGTAAATCCAGCCGGAATGACGGCGAGCACAAAATTAGTGTGCCCGCCGTCATTCTGGGTGTATTGACAAAAAACTATATATCCCAGCAGTCACTGGGCAGTACTTTTTCTACGGGGAAAATAGTACAGTCGGGGGCTACTTGCCGTAGTTGTGAGAGCTGTAGAGGATGGTGTACCCTATCGACTGATTTATTTTATTTTATCGTGATAACAATTTTAGTATCGGTCCATATTTAAAGCGCACTGGATTACAAGGCGCCGTCTATTTTGGAGTAAATTTAAGACTTATAGTCGTGAAAACACGGTACCTTCCATGTACATCTTTATTTGTTGTGGGCGCGATAGATATATTTTTTTTGTCCAGCATCAACTCTGAATGCCTGTTAAAAGGTCTTGGATGTGTACTATTTTCTTTGATGCATTTTAATTGCTCTACATAGACATAGCTGCAAGTCCAGTACATGTACGAATTAAGATGAAAACTTTAGGAATGTGTGAACAATCTTTTTGATATTAGTTTCTGGGAGTAATCAATCACAAACTAGGATGCATTCATTACATGGAGTGGCCTGACCACGTGCCTATTAAAGAAATTAATGAGGAAAACATTTTTGATGGTGAAATATGATCTGCTGTTTTGAAAGCTATGTCTAATATGGCCGTTTGCCCATTGCGTGCATCATCTTAATCACCTCCCTGCCTGGATTGCATGGTTTAATACTAGCTCAGGGGGCTAAATCATTGCTTCTGTTTGAGTGAGCGTTGCAATTAGGTATTCCTTACACCTGAGAGCCCCTCCAGATCAATGCTTGACATCAAGGTTGTATTTGCTTCGTTGTTTTTCCTACAATTTGAATGAAAATCCCCTGTCATTCTGTAAGACCTTGCAAGTCATCTAAAAAAAATGCTCAAACTGGTATGTATGATCATTACGCTTTGAACGGTTATTGATGAGGTCACTGATAGGCATATAATGTATACTGGCCATGCCTTTATTTATGCTACGCCCCAATTTTCTTTGTACATCCACGTAATTTCCCTCCCAAAAAATATCGTTACTTTGATTCACATTTGATAACTTCAAGCCTTCCTGTCTAGAGTTTGCTGTTACTAGCTGATAACCCATTTATGGCGTTGCATGCCTCTTGTTCAGAATCAACCAAGCTCTAGTAGACCCACTACTCGAGTGAGGATAAGCTGTTGGATAAGCCGTACACCCACGGTCAAAGGTTGTGAGAGACAACAACAGCCAGTAAGATAAGACAACGTCTCCAAACAATTGACCACATGTTTTACAGAATGAATGGACTGATGAATTGAGAGATTTATTTCCTATTCTAAAAGTATCATTTGTTACGGATGCAATCTCTGATTGATGGATGTGTGGAGATTTACTGATGTTTTCCCATGTATCATCTTAGATACCAGTTTATATTATTTGAAAGCATCACATAACCAAGGATGTCTGTAGTACTAAAGACTGTACACGCTGAGGATATTGGTTGCACTCAATGGTATCTGTAAAGTTTGATTACTGTCACTTACATTCCACCATTAGGTCACTGGATTTACTTAGGTTAGGGAGTATAGCAGACCTCCATACAGCCATTTCTCATCCTTGTCTGTGGGTGCTGAGTGCATTCTCTTGGCTTATGTTACCTGCCGGCAAATCACAGTTTTCTGTTTTTTCTATTAAATCATCCTTTCGCCACAATATATTTTATGCCTTTGTGTTGCTATAAGTTGAGAATGTTTCAATTTTTCCCTCTCAAACATTACATGAAAGGCCATCTTTAGGTATCTAATTTGAGTTATTGACAGCCAAATCATTATTGGATGTTATTGGTTGCCACGGCTAAAGGTTAATTTTTTTCTCCAAAAATTAAGCAATAAACGTTTGTTTCTAAATACCTACACATGTACCTACATAGTCAATTATCATTTTGCATTTGGCTATGGTGGTAACCATACACAGTCTAACACATATACATTATATTACAATATATGCCATTGTATAGCTGACAATTCTAAATTCAGGGCAGCATTTATAAATTGTTCATAAAAAGTATGTTTAATATTCTTACTGTAGTGCACCTTAAGAACAGAAACCAGTGGCTTCTATTGGAAGAATAAAGAAAAGCAGTGACCAACACAATGAAGCCTTAAGTACACCTTAAGCGATCTCCAAGTGTTTTTAATTCCCCCAGTGCAAAAATCCCAGTGTGCCAATCATATCGTGTACTCTTTGGAAAAGGTAAAGCACCTTTACATTAAAGGTGACAAGTCTAACTGGTGACAGCCCACTTCTCATCCAGATCAGAGGAAAAAGCCCCAAGGCTGCTTCCTGCTCACTTCGCTTGCAACGAGCATATAATTTGCCAAGCTTGTGATAGTCCACCACCATGCTTGTGCCTTACCTACGGTGAATGCTGGAATTGGAAGACAAGTGTGGTTTTAAAGGTCCATTACATGAATCTTACAGAGACTCACCAACCACTGAACATCTTGAGTTGCTTTGAATCAGTGTTATAAAACACAATAATTTCACCATTTTGCTGAACTTGAACTCACCTGTTCAAATTTGAGACACGTCGCCAACTTTTGTACATTTGAATAAAGCATAGTGATGATCAGGTGCTCTGTAATACACACAGGCCAACTTGAATCATTTTTTGTATATACATGGGATATGTATGACAGTTAGTTCAACTTCTTACTGGAGGGCAAATAAAAGCTATTACTCTGCATAGTAAGTTATAGCATTTCTGTCCTTGATCCTTGCCGCTATCAACACATTGATCTAATTTTCATTTTCTTCCTGATTAATGTTCCTTGTTGTGTGACTACATTGCTGTCCTCTTGTTGCACTTTGCATATTTTTCACATACTGTCACTTTCCTCCTAATTGTAAATCTTAAGGATTCAAAATGAGTAGGGTCTTGTCGTAAATGTGGAATATATAGATAGCAAAAACATTTTTCTTTATGCCTACGGTGTCTGTGTATCCGTTTTGGTTAAAATTTATGTCTAGTGTCGATTATCTACTTATTTTTAAGCTTGGTGGCTCATGTGAAGTTGTACCACATTACTGGATCATGGAATCGCTCTCAACCTTTAACCTTCGTCTTCCTCTGAAGACAGACAGACAGACACCTACCCTCTCAGAAGCAGGTTCTAGATGGCTAAGTAGTAAAAATGTGTGACAATCCTTAGAGGTTGGAAACCCTCATTAGTAAATTAAGTCCAGCTAATTTGTAAACCCTCTGATGGCCAACACTCTCCCACCACCTCTGCTATCACCAATGTGTTGGTAAAAGCATTTAAGCACTGCTGCTTCTGGATCCGTCTTAGCCTCTGGGCTAGTCAGCTAGTCGCCCTGTCAGTCCAATCTGCCCAGTCCGTCAGTTTCATTTAAGAGGCCCTTTAATGCCCCTTGATTAAGGTGTTAAAGGTCACACTGTCGTGCTTTTCCACAATATGTAGGACAGGAGGTGGGATGGTGGACTGGAGGGAGTGTGCAATGGTGTGATATGAAGCAGATGGAGAAGCTCAGCCAAGGGACCTAAATCACCAAGTCACATGAGAGATTTATGACTATAGAACTTGTGTTGCTTTCTCACTAGCAAACTTAAGTTAGTTTTAATTAAACAGTATTTTTATTCGTGTGGTTCAGTAAAAAAGATGTATCAAGCAAACTGTCGTGAATCAACATTAATTTGTGACGGATTTGAAATTATACTTGTCATAATCATAAAAAAAATCATACCATTGTTATTGAATGCCTTGGGTTTAGCCTGTTTGCAGTGTGAAGCATTATTTTCTGGGACACTGAGAAGCTAGGTGGTGGGGAACTATTGTTGTATTGCTGGATATACTATTCTTGTCACCTGACAAAATGTTGTTTGTTTCGATTCAATTGATTCTCTTGGAATATTTGTTTTATAAACAAAAACTATTCGGTCCTTGTTTTCATATCCATTCATTTGGACTAAATAAAGCCAACTACAGTCGTACCTTATCTTACAAAATTAATTGGATCCAGAACTCTTTTCATAACCTGAAAATTTCGTAAGTAGAGCAGTACTATGTAAATGCTCTCATTTGTTCCACGGTTCTCACACAACTACCAACTAAACCCTTTAAATTTGATCAGTGTCCCAATTTTGTATGAAAGATGTGAGAAACACAAAAAATTGAGAAAATTATAAGAAAATGATTTATTACACTAATACCTTGACATACGAGTGCCCCGACATACGAGGAATTTGAAATAGTACAATTCCGAGCAAATATTTGCCTTGAGATACGAGGCAAATTTTGAGATACGAGAATACGAGACAGCCAGGTGGCCGAGACGGGAGAGGCTGCTTATGATTTCAGCGCACTGCTCGCCCAGTGGTCGTAGATATCGTTGTATTTGTACTTTTTTATCGCTTTATAAGGGGAATTGCAATCATTAGTAAGGGGAACATTTAGCTGAGATGGACAGGACGTGATACGCGCACACGCATTCCCCTTTGACCTGTCCGCGTCAGAAAGCTGTCCACTTTGTGGGGGATTTTGTAACTTGGATCTTTTTCGTATCTTGGGCCACTCATTTGCATATAAAAAGTTTAGTAACCTGAAAATTTCGTACGTAGAGGCATTCGTAAGTTCTAGTGGGAAAAAGTAGGTAATAATAATAATGTATGGCATATATTATTAATGTCATCTTAATTTAAATTAAATGCAATTCAAATATAGTCAATTTTCTGTCCAAACTCACCATAAATTGAAGATGTGATGATTGGTAGCTTTACCTAGTGACATGCTGTTAGCCCTGTAGCCCTTTCACCTCTGATCTGTCATTGTAGCCCCCTGCAGTGACAAGTTTACACTGCTGTTCACACTTTGCTTATCAAGCAGAAATCTTTCTCTGATATCACAAAGCTTCAGAGGAGCTTCCTCTATCCCAGAGGGATACAGGCCAGGCCTCAGCACTTGGAGTTTGCCCCTTTCTGTGAAAGAGATCAGCATGTTTTTCAGAGGAGACTAATCTATAGATGACAAAACTTGTGTGAATATTTCATATGAATCAATATTCAACAAATTAAAGTTATCAAATGTATAAACATGAACCAGATCAGATTGGTCTACATTCTAAATTAATATGTGTTTACTATTTTTTATATCATGAATAGCAAACATCTTACCATTTACCTTTTAGTTTTGTCAAAATGTATGTCAGGTATATCATTCTTGAGTTTATTAATTGAGTTACTGCCGCCTCTGGCTGTCTTGTTTGACATGAACGTGCTGTGACTAGCAGTTCCTGCATTTACACATTCCACTTGAACACTTCAAATATATGTTCTGGCAATATACTTCAATTTGGTGGCAATTGGTTGCCCACCCATTTCAGAGGGTGCAGAGATGATTTTTAGAGCTTGCCATCCAAGACTTGGAGCTGTTTGGCTTCGAGCATCGGAGAAAGTCTAGCAGCTTCTTTTCAGCCAGTGGCAGGGCTCCCAACTCAATGCAGAATTGGAGGATTTTACGAAGTGGAAGGAAACCTAAACCATGGATCTGTGGGTAACCCAAATCACACATACAGCCGAATGTGTGCGATCATTTAAACTTTCCCCAGGGAGGACTTTTTGGGCTGTCAAATTGGCCCTGCTTATATTGAAAGCGTGGCTCTGGAAATTGCTGGTCAGAGAGGCTCCACCTGTCGTGGTTGCTTTGACACACAAATCCCCATGCTTTCCAAGTCAGCTTGTTGGCCAATATGCCTCGCCATGTTACATTCACCATTGGCCAAGTGGTGAGTGGCAGTGAGAACTTTGGTTCTAAATGATGGACGCTTTTTAAAAAATAAATAATTGTAAAGTTTTTTTCCCCTCTCTCCCCATGGGTCAGTCACCGATGATTCACAGTGTGTAACTAGTGCTCCTGCAATATCATTAGTGTACTCAATGTCTGGAGGATTACTATATAAAATAAAATTAATAATCCTGTTTGTACATCTACCTTTAATCATAAAATATAGATCACATCGAGTTATTAGATAAGGCATATACACTACTACTTTTAAGTGTGACAATGTTATATAATTTCCTGTTGAAATATATTTTGAACGAGTGTATTCAATTCTTACATTCTTGCATAACTTATCTTTTAAACGGAGAAGACATCATGACTTTCAATGAACAGATCCTCTCAGTTGGTGGCCACGCAGTAGCGTGCAGCAGGTTGTGTGAACATGTCACATTCTGGAAGAGTGCTGCCAGATACAGATGGAGAGGAATAGTTCAGAATTTTGTTAGTGCTATCATTGAGTTACCCGTGGGTGACCAGTGACAGGGGAGGGAAAGAAAAGCAAGGAACTGGAGACAGTGGACAAGACACCACTGGTTGCCAACATTGTAATACCAGAAGTGCCAGTGTTTCAGTTGTTTAATTATAGTGTAAATTATGCGTGTGTGTGTGTGTGTGTGTTTGTGTGTGTGTGTGTGTGTGCAGGGACATATGGACAGTTGTACCACAAGATGTTTCCCTTAGGCTACATTAAGGAGAAATATTTTGCAACTTTTAACAATCCAAACCAATTCTGGTGTTTGTGGTAAACTTTTGTCAAAACATTCAAAGGGTCAATAGATATAGCATACACTTCAATTTTTCTAGTCTATAATGACCTGGTTTTGAACTGGCAGCCCAAATGAAAGTAAGCCCCTGCTCCTACAGCTAACGTCTATCACTATACAAGCCAGTGCAGAGTATGGCATTTGTTAGCAATGCCTGTGCCGGAACTAGAATATGGTGAATAGGCGAGTGGCTTTGCGTTTATCATGCAACTCAGAAAGCAACACCAATTCTGTTTGTATTCAATAGGATTTGGGAACCACTTTTGCATTGTTGGTTGTGGCTGATATCTTGGCAACTAAGAGGCCGTAAACAAAGGCTTTGCGGCCACTGCTGCCATTGATGCTCAGTAAAACATGGTTAGAGTGCTAGAAAGGGAAGGGAATTCACAGAAGAAAAACTAACAAACACTGACAAAACTGGAGACTGATATATGGCAAAAATAAACATTGTAAATACTTTGGAGCCATACAAAATCCCAGTTGAAGTAGACCTTAAGCCTCTATTGTCTATGGCAGATATCTTGACTAACTTTTTGTGTAGTGCGAGTGCCTTCTATAGGCACACACAGGAGTAGATTTAACTCCCTCTCTCTTGTACACGCAAAGATAATTATCCCACTCTCTCCAAGTCCCGAATGAGAGTTGGAAATACGCTCACACAATCCTTCCCAATCCCGGCCATGATTTTACAAAATTTGGTTAGTCTTACAGTTGTTCAGTATTTAAAGACAAGTACCCAGAAGAATGAGCTTTACTACTGCAAACAGCAAATACCATATTGTTGGTATTGTTTAGTTTAATTTATTAGTGTCCAAAAAGTATATGAGGAGTTGATGAGAGTGAAAACCATTGTCATCTTTACCCTAGCAATATCTCATTGTATTTGAACTTGGATCACAATTTAGGAAATTAACAAGAGAGAGAATACTGTGGCAAAAATCATCAATATCAGCCAAAATAGCCAATATGACTATATTGCAATGATGCCCAGCCTCACATTCCCAAATTTCTTCAGCCGAAGAGGATCAATTTCACTTTGTCTATGTGACGGTGGCACCATGAAACACAATCAAGGTCTGGTCATGAGATTAGAAAATCATATTACCTAGGAAAAATTGGCAAAATCTATCTCATTTTAAATGTACTGGATGCAATAGTGAGGCAACCAAAGTCCACAAAGCACATGTAGACTGGTTGGGTGAAATACCAAGAAAAGGCACGACGTCCTACTATTATCGGCGCATCATTCTTCTACGGTGACATTTCGCATCTTCTTCTTCTGCCCTGAGTGCCATCCATTTCAGCACCGAAGAAGAAGCCGTGCCTTGACTTTCGCCATTTTTCATCTCCTGCCTTCCGCTTGCAAGTTTCAGTGTGGATTCTGACATTTTTATGAACTTTTTTTATACATAAGATAAAAGACTGAGATGTACTCAAGCCCCGGATTTTGAAGCCGTGAAGTGATGAAGGATCACAGTATGTATTAACCCATAGCATGATCTTTCCTGCCTTTCCAAAGGAGGTCAACAATACAATATTTTGCCATATGCAATAACTGAGGATGTCTCTTCAAAATTCCAGGTTCAGCCAAGCCTCTCCATGAATCTGGTTGTGTGAGTGTTTGAGTGAAAGTGATTGTGGGAAATATTCTTGTAAACATATCTAGTCTTGGCAGTTTGCGTGCGTGTACGGGTGTTTGCGCACATACTTGTGTAAATGTTGTGAGGCAAAAGGAATGTGGCCATACAGAGGTCTTCTCCTCTCCAAATAAATATTTGGTGATGACAGTATTGAAGATATGTTAAACACAAGCGGGGTCATTTTCTATTCAAATAAACCTCAGTGTGGTGTTAGTGATGGGGGCACATATGTGCCTATAGTTCTGTTGTACTCAGATGAAGGAAGAATGGTGGAAGCAAAGATAGAACTGGATACATTGACAGTTATTGTTAATGACTTACTGGTAATGTTGAAGTGGGCTTACCTCTTTTCAGTTGTTGCAGAGTCTAACTGTATAAAAAGAGTGGAAAAAGCTCCTCCTTTAATACCCTATTCTGCTTTGGCTGTCGGTGACGAGTTGATGTCAAGAGTGTCATGTCGTGGTCAGAACCACAATTTTTGCTGGGTCCAGGTCATTTGAAAATTACACAAAAGTGGGGTTTTACCAGTTTTAGCAATTAAAATTGATATATATCCATGCTTCATATGTATGGAATCTCTTGTTGAATACATCACCATGAAATTTAAAATAATTGTTTTTCCCCCCTTAAACTTTTAACCTAATCTATTTTCAATTTTGTATTTAAAAAAAAAAATCCACATCATTGCATTCATTTTTAGTCACAATCTGTAAAGGATCCCAACTGTTTTGGAATCCAGTTTATAAATTTGCCAGTTCAGTAGAGTATTTAAAACAGCTTAGAAGATCACCTTGCAGTCTGTGTTTTGTAGTGTATCAAAGTTGTGAGTTGTTTAAATCTTTTCCCCTCAGTACTCCTCCTATAAATATTTGATTGGACATGATTAGGCTGGGTGTTGTCCAAAAATTTATTAGATAAATGTGACCAATGTTTATTTTACGCTGTATCGATTGCTATCTCATAAGGTACATATTCTTCTTAACTCCAAACATTGTCCGAATCACATTCTCCATTCATAAATTTATGTCAGTAATTCATCACATTAGGAAGGAGTGGTCCTTACTTGATCTTTAACTGGTAATGAATCTTTTGCAGTGTTTTTTTTCTTTTTCAGTTATAAAATTATTATACCAGAAACTTTAGTGTTTTTGATGTCCCAGATCAGATCGGTGAAGTATGAATTCCTTCATACTTTGTCTGGTAATCCTTCAACATTGTATATTCTTTACAGTCTTGTTAAATATGTTCACACCAGCAAATGTCTTTAAAAGCCATGAGGGGTCATACAAATCTTACAATGCACTAGTCTTGTAGGGAATATATTTAAATGAGACAATGGATACATTTTTAAGTGCCCCAACTATCAAGAATTATATGAATTGACACAACTATTTTTGTTTTATTGAATTATTTGATGGACTGACTGAGTATCAGAGTAGGTGTACGCAACAGAATTGCCCAAATGTCAGAAATTTTCTGTCTTAGGAAAGGGTCTGCTGGAGCAGTTTAGTATTCTTTTTTGTAAACATATTTATCGCATGATGATAACTAAGATAACCTTGACTGTTTTAGGTTCTCAAACTCTGGTCAACAAAATAGATGACTTTCAACTTGCTCTCAACTTCCTCTGAAACAGGTCATGAATCGGCTTTAGTGGAAATGTAGCTCTCGGAATAGATAAACCTAGCCAAGTTCCAACCGAACTATTGGTAATGCCATTTTTCCTGTTATAATCTCTTCCCTGTCATTCTTAAAAATGAGTGCAGTGAAGTTTTTGTTTTTCAACAATGAAAGAGACAAAGTGCACACTTTCACGTGTAATAAAAGTATTGCTGTTTGTTTCCCTGTATACTGTACTTTTATTTCAAAGCAATGCGGCCACAATCGCTCAATGTTTTTGTCTTCTTTCCATACTATCTCATAGTGCTTTCACTCGGTGCAAACAGTGTGTCTGGGGCTTTAGTCAGCAAAATTCAAGACAACTCATTAACAGTCGCATTGTTCAAGAGTTAAACAGTTGAATGGTATGTAGCTGAAAACCAACTCCTGTTAATAATATAAACTAATTGTGTAATAGCTACAATATATTCAATTATTGGGTGGTGGCACAGTTCAATGTTAAGTCTTTACTTTTTGAAGATTAAAGACTACACTTTTGCTGCCAAGTGTGCTGCTGAGCTGCCATGTTCAGCTTCAACTTGATCAACTTGATTTTTACCATATTTCTTCATTGCATTGTGACAATCACATCTTCCGCCCAAAATAGAAGTGCTGAATTCAGAGGCCATGAAAAGAATACATTTCAATGACTTTTAAGTTTTCTCTTTAATTTGGCAAACCTCTGTAAGCCATTACTGATACTCAGCAAATATTTCTGAGGTACAATTTGCTCAAAGGAGGTAACCTCTCAAAGTTCTCTTCTGTGGTTGACAGAAAGAGATGTAATCAGTCCTACTAAAGCATATGAGTCAGGTCAGGGCCGGGTGAGCCAGAAGCGCCACAGACTTTGTCCGCACTCATTAAACTTTATGGTGAGCTGGGGTGACAGCGAAGAGGTCAGAGTCAGGACAACATCAATTGTATGTTTTTGTTTGATTAACATCAAATTCGGATTCATTTTAAAAATAAAACAAAAAAATTCAGGCATAAAGATATGAAATTAAAAATATTTGTCAAGAATCAACAAGTGGGACAAAATTGTTAAGTGGAACGAAATGTATTGGCTATTACTGCAATTATAGCCGGTGTTTGTCTCTATCAGTTTTCAGATCATCTGAAACCTTTGTGTGATAAATATGCAAAAAAATATGCAATCATTTCCTTTATGTGTTCTGAAACCGAAAGGGTGTTGCTTGCATGTAGACAAATTCCAAAAGGAAGTAACATAAGCAAACCAGTAAGTATGTCCGTAGCGGTGTTTACCAAGTCTCTGGGTGCAATAATAGCATGGGATACACATACGCAGGTATGAAGGCTGATATTTTAACAATTGACCGCAAAACCTTCGATCAACCTTAACAACTATGCGGATGTACTGACATGGTAAACAATACGAGCACATGTATCTAGGCTACTCGCATCTGGCCAATCAGAGCATGTTTAACTACGGTAAGATGGTGACGCCCTTAGCGAGCAGTGACAGGCATAACGTTACGTCAAAATAAATTTTGTTTAGCGTTTTATCTGTATCTTTTCTCTGTTTTGAAATAAATGACCATATCAGCCGCATTTTCTTGCGTTATGTCGTTTCGTGTTTATCATCTTGCAGTTTCGTGCATGTCGTCTTTATGCGCATATAAGCCGTACCGTCGATTCCCGCTGGAGTTTGGGCTGGACATTCTCCTTCAAAATTTGCTCGTAGACAACAGAATTCATTCTTGCATCAATTACAGCAAGTTGTCCTGGTCCTGAGGTAGCAAAGCAGCCTCATTCCATCACACTGCCACCACCATGTTACACTTGGTATAGTGTTCTTTTGATGGAATGCTGTGCCAATTTTTTCGCCCAATGTAACAGGCCGCACACCTTCCAATAAGTTCAACTTTTGACTCATCAGTCCACAGAATTTTCGTCCAAAAGTGTGGAGGATCATCAAGATGTTTTTGACAAACTTAAGACAAGCCTTTATATTCTTTTTGGACAGCAATGGTTTCCACCTTGGAACTCTGCCATTGATGCCAGCTTTGGCCAGTGTTTTTTTTTATCTCCTTCTTCTCCTGCAGTGTAAAGTCGGTTCTCTTGTGTTTCTGAGCTGACATTGTGGGCTAAATTTGAAAAATAAATGAATTTGAAAGTACAACACACACACAAAATAGTGACTAGTAGCGAGATTAGGGGGTGGCATAGTACATTTATTTTGTATTGAATTTTGTCGGGACCAAGCAAAATGGGCATAATAGCGAGGGTGGCATAGTAACGAGGTGGCATAGTAATGAGATTTAACTGTATCAGTGATTCATGCTCCTAGTAAAAAAAAAGTATGTTGATGATGAGATCGACATGAAGATGAGAAGAAAGTTAGCAGAGTTCGGGAGAATACAAAAATGATGCCATTTGGATCCTCACGTTCGATGTCGATGTTGATGATGATGTTGTTGCGTGTCGGGTTTAGGAAAGCAACATGGTGATTGATTTGCAACCTCTCAAAACTGGGAAATGTAAACTATTTCACTATTTGCTATGTAATTTATTCCATTCTAAGTCCATATACGCAGAATGTTTACTTTATCTCAGATATTTTTATATGGAAATGTATGTATGTAAGGTGCTTTCAACATAAATATCTTCACTTATACGCATTTATTACTATGGCTAAGACAACACGGGACTGGACCATGCCACCAAATGGTCAGGGGCAAAACACTGTGCCTACTCACTGACTTTTCTACTTGTATTCTTGTATGTTAGCTACTCTTTGGTGTGGTTTGCAAAATAAGTACCCAACAGAGTGATGATTGGAATCATTTTGGGAATTTAATGTGTTTAGCACAATCACAAAATTATATGTATATTTATGTACATATATATTTTTAACACATCCTTAATGAAAAAAGATAACCTTGCTCTACAACCTGCTCCACATTTTACTCTTGATGACATAGCATAAGTAGTTTTACTAGTGTTAAAGCTGCTGTCAACTTTGAATCTAACTTTACAACATTTACAGTAAATGTCCCTTAAGGAGCACAGACCATATGGGTGTATGTGGCTCTCAGGCTTTTGCAAAAGCATTAATTGTGGGACTAGGAGATGTGTCAGATGTCACAATGTCCTATTTAAATGCCAAGGTTTATTTGAACAGCAGCTCTACTTAATATTTTCAAAGTGTGAGAAGGGATTTATTGTGTAGCTGTGAGAATGTCAGTGACATTCTTATTTCATGACTTATTGGTTTGGTCCAAGAAAATTAATCCGGCACCTGAACTAGGTTTATGGGTCTACTTGACGTCAGTCCCCCAAATCCACAGCAGTGACATTAATATCCATCTGCCATTTATATTGTTTGTGCTCATGTATTGCTTTTAATGCATGAAGTAGGTCTGGTGATTATGTCAAATGCTTATTCTCTACAACAGTAAAAGTGTGCCTCATTTAATTGGGCTAGAGATTGTTTTTTTTTTATGGCAGCTTGCATGAATCTAGAGTATAAAAGAACGTAAAAAAATGAGCCTTAAAATGAATAATGATCCTATCTTGTTGGGACGAGAAAATAATCTAATGACTAGTCACCCAGGGCAATATGTAACACTATGAACTACATTATGAAGTAATAAATCACATTTGCTATGTTCTTTGAGGTAGACATGAACAATGTAAAATGCACAGTTAAGATCTTTGTTTTATTACATTCTACATTTTTCATGAAGACAAAGACTGACCTGTATGCGACATCATTTCATTTATTGGATAGTTTTCTGCAGTAAAGCTCTCTATTTTGCAACACTATCTCCTGCTTGGTCCAACATTTTCAGGGGCCTGACCTCACTGCAACCAAAACATGAGCTGAGCACAATCCTTCAAAGTTAGGTAATGCACTATGGACCCATGTTGACCATCCCTTGGGTTCAGAATCAGGGATCAGTTCATTCTTTGCTGTTGTCTGGTCCTTATTACTTAGCTCCTCTGGAACTATTTGAGTGGCTACACCCAGCCATGGGTTTTTTTCTTCCTAAATGTCCTCACTAAGATCCTGCACTTTAACCTCTAATAAGTTGTTTACCTGAAAATATTAGTGAAGCAAGAAATCCTCCATCCATTTAGCTCTACATCTCCAGTATTTACTATTATCAAACACAAAAGTAACCACTTATTTGAGTGGATTTAATTTGGATTTTTCACTCAAAGGCTTTAGTAGGTTTACTAGGATTTACTTTTATGGAATGATTATATTTAAATATTTATTGTAATACAGTGATACCTTGAGATACAAGCTTAATGTGTTGTGGGACCGAGCTCGTATGTCAATTTACTCGTATGTCAAATCATTCCCATATAAAATAACTAAATGCAATTTAATTTATTCCCACCCTCTGAAAAAAAACACCTAAACAGAGGATATTACAATTCAAACACAATTACCTATCTAGTGGTTGTAATCTGCAATAATATGTGACATTATTGTGTCATCGGGATTGTATGGAGTTCTTAGCTTTCAGACAGACGGTAGCGACTAATGGCCGAGGTTTGTGACACTACATAACATATACTTTAACTTAAATTAACTTCGCTTAATATACACACACTTAAAGTTTCGCCTTGAAGGTTCCGGCTCGTGTTGAAGTATCTCCTTTCTCAGCCGCTTGCTTTACTTTCAAGTCCTAGCAGATTCTGCTGTTTCTCCCTTATCCATACTAAATAAGCCCCTCCCTTTCATCATGAATATCACTGCGCATCTTGAAAAGGATTACCTAGCGGCCGCATCGTAAGCTCGTATGTAAAATTTGGCTCGTATTTCACGGCAAAAATTTGCCTTGAATTTTCTTGGTATCTCAAATTTCTCGTATGTTGGGACAGTCGTATGTCAAGGTATTGCTGTATATTTGTTTGTTGCTGACAAATCCCACTGATCGTTCATAATGCAAAAATGAGCTCTTAAAATATTCATGAAAATACAGTGAAAACGTGAATTGGTACTTCACAAATCCCACACACTTAAAGCCAGCATCAGTAATGTTTGTCACATCGACACACAGATTTAACTTTCTGTAAATAAAAGGCCATTTCATGAATTACACTTATCACTTAGGCTAAGTTTACACTGCCGGCCAATACCAAAGTTATTGGCCAAATGCGACACATGGTTGATTTTTCTTTTCCTGCAGTGTTAACAGTGCCTTTTCATTTTTTTACCATATCTGCCCTCGGCTCATTTGTGCGTGGATGAATATTATTAGGTCTCTATTCGACACCTGTATGAAAGCATATCCATTTGAAAGTGACCCAAATGCCATCAAGAAATACCATCCGTTACTACTATAATAACAAACAAACGAGGCGTGGAAGATGGTCCATCAAATGCATTTTCCTCTTTGACACTACATGTAAAGCTGTCAGGTTAAATGATATTGGCTCTAGTAGCATATCATCAAAGTTGGCACAAAGGCAGTGGAGACCTTCCAATCAGACGCTATTTCTTTCCATAGAGACTGTGACACGTGATGTGTCTCACATGTTACAGGGCACATGCATGTCACTTCGTGGCCACATTCTATTCACATTGCAAGTTGCATGTTTTGGCAATATGAATGAACGACGACACAAAAAAAACATCAGGATGAACATAACATCTGAATTGCGAATCACTCCCTTCATGGCGAACGTAGCCCTTAGTTTCTTGGTATGCCACAAAACCTCTGCAAGCACAAATCCCCTTGTCTACTCCTGCAAAGAACATTAAAGTATATGTTATGTAATGCTAAATTGTACTATCATTGCAGCTTTGCTTACCATTCGTTTTTTACTTGGTGCATGAGTTTTTTCTTTCATTTTGGAACTTGGGCCACCCTAGCTAATCATGCCATTGCATGAGAAACTCAGAGTGGGGTGGTTGTGTTAATTAGCAGAAGTGTAGAACGCCTACCGTACAGACGCTTTTAGAACTGCACAGTTGATGAAACATAGTTATTAAAATTGATGGTTAACAGGTAGGCAAACCCCTTTGAGACCCAAATATTTGTATAAAAGACATGCCTACTTGAAAAGAATGTACTTTGTTTAAAAAAACAATGAGGATTTAGTCATTCATTTATGGTCATCTTATATTTAGCTTATCACTGTTTCCCCTCCTCATGCCAGTGAGTGATGTTTGGGTAGAGGGAGGACGTGTAGAAAGAAGGTGGATAATCATGTTCCTCCAATGGAACTCCTTTGAAGTGCTTGTTTTTGGTTCTTTGAGACTCTCTGCCTGGACTCATCCCTTACAGCAGCTGTTCACTACTCAGTGAGCACTGAGGGTAAAATGTAATAAGTATTTTTTTTTTCATGTTGTGTACACTGAATTAATGGTTCTTCCAATTCACCTGAAGAAAGGAAAAATACAATGTGTTATTTTTTTTAATTTTAAGATAAAGTAGACATTGCTCCAACTAATAATTATTTTCAACGTTTTGATTCAATATGCATTTAGTTTAGGAAGGCAGTGAAAAATATGTAGACTAACTGGGTCAAGTTGGTTATCTTTTATTATTTCTCTTAAGCTGTGTGAGGTAGCCTTCTATATTCTTGCTTTTAAGTTGATTCTGACTAATATACAGAAAAAATAGTCCTGGTGAGGTTTATAATTCATTATTCATCAAGGTCTACATGGTTTCGAATTTCCACTCCTTCAGAACTTTCCCAGTTGGCGCTGGGATTTTTGTTCTTTCCACTATCTAGCATTGTATTCCAACTTGGCTTATTTGACGCACCTTTTTTTGGTGTTTGGCTACAATCAGATAAATGACAACCACCTGTTCTCCAGTTTTGAAACAAACCTTTACTAATGTAATCTAATTGTTCTAGAGATATTGTTTCAATGTAAATGTTTTATTTCATCCAATAGTTAAATAATCACTGATACATACTGTATAACCTTGGTCCACTAATTAAAGTTGCAGGTGTCTACTCTCAGCATTCTTGCGATAGGAACCTCCCTACACAACTGGAATAAAGTGCGTAGACATAACAGCAAACATGAAAGCTTGTTAAAAACACATGTTGTGCCCTTACACAACACACCAGGGGTTCAATTGGAGAACGGTTTGAAACACTTATTTTTTCCATATATCGTTCGGACTTGATGTGAAATAGCATACATAACATATTGTCACACCTGAATTATGTCTATTTATAATGCGGCTTTTTGTTTCTTAGCATATTTTGTATAGACAGGCTCTTTGCCTGCTTTCATGTTTCTCTTATTTTTGTTCTCTCTTAAAACACTCAAATTCATCAGGGCATATTAAGAACAAACAATAAATTATATTCAAAAAATTATTTGGCAGATAGGATTTTTTTATGCTGCTTCTGACGTAAGGTCTTTCACTCTCACAGTTTGAAATTTTGGCTCTTTGTGTCTAACTTGTTCGCCACTCCTGGATTGGTCTTCCCCAATCACTGTTCCGCGGCACACTGGTGTACCATGTGTGGTGGTCAGGTGTGCCACATTGCTCTTTTTATTATTTGGCAACTTTTTCCTGCTTGCCTCGAATTTTTTGTTTGCCAGTGGCTGCTCACCGCTCTCTTTTGGTCTGCACGAAGTGGTTCTCTTTGACGATTAAAAAAATATAACATTACCATAATCAGACAGGTGAGGAGAGCGCTTAATGGTATGTGTATGTACTATATAATAATAATAATCGGACATAGGCTTTGTCATCATCATTGACTCGACAAAAAAGCCTAATTGTCATCATACCCAGAAACTGCGTAGGACGAATATCACTATAGCTACAGATTCACAGTGCTTTAAGTGGTTTACAGGGGTTTGCATTCACCCATTCATGCCCACACTTGTACACAAGTGGGTAATACTATTTCTGCATTGAGAAGTGCTGCCCTTTGGGAATGAATTATTTGTTAAGTGTCTTGTCCAATTGCATCACGACCATTGATAGCCATGCTTTGAACCAATAAACCTTCTCTTCTCTGCTTAGTAATAAACCTCTTAACTAGAGCTGAGCGATTAAAATATAATAATAATTAGGGAGGATGATGAGGACACGTGTTTTTAGCATGTTAGCAATAGAGGCTAACATGAAGCATTAACACAAAAGGACAATACCATGCCCAAAATAGGTGATTATGAGATGCAGGACAACACTGAACCGACCCACTAAAAGATCCAAGTGAATTCTCCCTGGCGTTTTCTTTCTCTCTTTTTTTAAAAATGCCTCGTAAATACCTGTGCACAAAGAGCAGCCTTATCGAAAATGTCCTCGTTTGAGGAAAGCCTGTAATATTTTTCTTACTTGATGTCAAGATATTTTCCCATTTTCTGTAAATGTTCTGAAAACCTTGCAAAATTCTAAAACTTATCCAGGGTTAAAATGGGTTAAATTCATCCAACTTTTTTATTTTTTATTTTTTGCAAATGGCCAAATGTGAGGTAAATTTACAGTTTATTTTTGTGAGGCTGAAAATAGTCTGCTTGCCAATGGTGATTATGTTTTCAGTTTATTCTTTTATTTATTTCAAATTGCTCATATTGCTTTCATATTTGAAGGAGAAAAGTAATTTATTTACTTATTCACAGAAGTTTGAAGTTTCAAATTTGAAACAAAAAAGATGTGATTGATAGTTATTGTTTTTTTATCTTGATAAAAAAAATTGTCATATCGCTCAGCTCTATAACAGTTGTGTTTAAGGTCATTAATGTCCAAAGCCCCACACCGAGATCTTTGTCAATCATTGCACATTTCTCTACAGTTACATTGCAGTCTTTGTTTTTCATTGCACTCTGCACAGATATAAGACTCAGTGTCCCACATCAAACCGGGACCTCAAGATAAAACAGCCTCCAGGTGTAAAGGGAGGGGAAATCGACATTTTATCACCACTTGGGTTTAAACAGCAGGATACTAACATTGTCAAGCGTGTGCATTTTCTAAATAAATGAAAAAACTTTATATTCACTTTGTCATTTTAAGAACACATTGTATACCGGGACGTCGCATATATCGTAATCTGAAGTTAACCTGGACAATTTTGTCCCTATCACATAGCACTTTAATTGGTTACTCATGGATTTTCGCTATGGTATAGAGCTCCCCCCTGCAAAAAGTTTACATTACGTTCCATCTATTCATGACATTTATTCATATTTTCTTCATGTATTCTATAGCACAACAAAGATTATTTTTACTCTTCCGATCACAATAAGTCATCATTCTGAATGAAATCCATGTCCATGAAATTCAAACTCTTAACACTGAGTCAAGCATGTGCGCTTGCATGTATGTGCATCAGCAGCAGTAGTCATACACCAACTTGTAAAACTTCATCACTTTAAGTAGTCCTTGGGGGGGGGGCTGGCTGGACTCATCTCACTGTGTGTGGTTTGACCTGCTATGGCCCTCCAGGCCCCACATGTCCACTTAGATAAACATGCAGTAAACACAGGCAGTTCAAGTACCTCTCTATTCTGCTCTCAGCATATACAATCCTAGAAGATGAAAGGATGGGTCCCCAACACTATTACCTTCTTCTAACCTCTGCCTCATAATTAAGAGTCCTGCCACCATGCTCATGAAGTTTCTAATAATAGTAAAAGAATACCCCGTTCCACTCACAGATTGCATACATTGTTATATCTTGGCCAAAAGACTCCTCTCTACAACCGAAGCAGTGGCTTTGCTTTGGAAATCCAAACCACAGATGAAGTTCTGAAAAATTAGGCTGAAGTTCAGGAGATGTTTTAGTTATCACACTCTTGCACTTATCTCAAAACAAGATTAAATTGCTATGTGCAATGGGGGCCTCAGTGATAGTGTGTTATTATGTTTTCTGACATCACAACCTATTTTCGTTAGGTCGTAGTCAAAAGATGAAGCATTTTAGTCTATAGGTTAAGCCAGGGGTGGCGAACAAGTTAGACATAAAGAGCCAAACTTTTTAAACGGTGGGAGTCAAGGAGCTGCACCGTACGTCAAAAGCAGCATAAAATACTTCAATCTTCTAAAACAAAAACAAAAAACCTATGAACACAGTGTTCTACATACCCTGGTGCCTTTGTGTTTATTGTTAAATTGTATTTGCACTATTTAAATTTGCAGATCATTTGACTGTAAAAAATAAAAATCTACCTGCCACTGAGCCTTCTTTACGAAATCTTGTGGTGTGACAGATACTTAACAGTAATGTGTACTGTATACTTGGCCATGACAGTTATCGGTTCACAACATTAGTTAATTTTTCTAATGTGAACATAAATCTTCATGAGGTTTACAACTTGTAAAAATTCTGGCACTTTTGCTTTAAAGGATAAGGGGCAAAACTCCTAAATTACTTCAAATATTCAAATATTTATTGTATTTTGTTATTTTTTTATTTTATATATATATACATATATATATATATATATATATATATATATATATGTATATGTATATGTATATATATACATATATACATATATACATAGTCTTACCTCTACTTACGAAATTAATTGGTTCCAAGACTTTTTTCGTAACTTGAAAATTTCGTAAGTAGAGGTGTACTTTATATGTAAATCATCTTAATTCGTTCCACGGTCCTCACACAACTCCCAACTAAACCCTTTAAAATTGGTCAAAGTTTCCCAATTTTGGATGAATAATGTGAGGAAACACACAAATATGAGAGAAAATTATAAGGACATTATTTATTAATGTCTTAAAATGAAAAAGCATATGAAAATGTGCCCTGCGCCGCTGAAATATCTTTCTCCGTGGCCGTTATAGGTGTAATACCCCTGTTTGTCCTCCAGATGGTGGCAAGAGCCCATTCTATCAGGGCCGAAAGCCATCCACTTTGTAGTACATTTTATAATTTTACGTGTGCCCTGTGTGTGTGAAAATATGTGCCACATTACATTTGTACAGTTTTTAATCCCTTAATAAGGGGAATTCAAAATAAAATAACGGATAAGGAAATGTATTTACTTTTTGGGGGATTTCGTAACTTGGATCTTTTTCGTATCTCGAGTCACTCTTGCATATGCCCTGAACAATATCTCGTTTGTAACGCGACATACTCACACTCAACACGCATATCTGAATCCTCCCTCCAAACTCCGGGTGAGTTTGCTTAGAGCAAAATTGTTTCATCACCCCTGAACTATGGCATATTGGCACTTACAACACTTAAACTAGTCAATGGTACTGAAAACATGATTTACGGCCAACCATTTTGTTTAAAATGGATATGATGTTTCTCACTATCAATGTCATAAAAGAGAAATTAAATTAGATCTAGATCGAATGCATAAAAACACTAGAATGAAAAACACTATTTAAACTATCCCCATGTTAAATGAACGAACTGAGCATGAACTGTAGTAAAAGCCCATATGCCAGCTGAGGAATAGCCGCGATAAGGACTTTTCAAGGTATCAATGCACACATTTGTCTGTCGGAATTCAGCAGCAGAAGCAGGAGTCTGTTTATTTGAATGAGCTAAGAACTGTCTCCTCCATTTCCCTTGTATTACGCTGGAGCTCATTTTAAGTTCACACAGTGCATTTGATATCAATGATGGATTTGGTAATGATACATTAATGCAATCAGGCCGTTGTCTGTTTACTCTGACATTAATAATGTTATGTTCCTGATAATAAAGTGGCCACACATTTTATTATCAGGAACTGTTACATGAAATGAAAATAATAGAAAATAATGTTTTTTTGTGGTTATAGCAGCACACAAATAAAATTAATCAGGCTAAACTATCACTGCTGGTATATGCAGGGTCAAGGGCAAAAGCAATGCACAATAACCCCCCTCTCTCTCCACAACTCTGAGAGTCTTGATGAATTTATTAAGACAAGGGGTTGGCTATAAAAGGGAATATGCTATAAATATAGACCCTCTTATCAACATCTGGGACTCAATAGAGCTAGCTGCTCTACTACCGCTTCAGACCCCTCGTCCTGCCTCACTTGTGGTCTGCAGATAATCTAGAAACTATTTTTCCCATGCATTTTAAATATTGAATGAGCATGTGTTTTGACTGATTTCAAACATTATTGTAAAATTATCTGTGTTGTTTTTATTATTTAAGTATTTCTTAAGAGAATTATCATAATGAAAGTATTACTCAAATTTTAAGTATTTTCTTTTCATATGCACACTTTTCAGTATATTTATCGTTTACACTACCCCAAGACTTGATTAGAGCCACTTACGAGTTAGTATGGTTGCACATGGATACACACACACACACACACACACACACACACACACACACACACACACACAAATACGCTGTTGAATGCATTATCTGTTCTAGGTCTTTGTAATGTACCCTTCCTCAAGGAGAGAATGTAATCCCACAAATCATACAGATAGAGATCCATTAGCTTTCCCCTTATTCCTTTTTAGTTGTTCTATCTGTTTATTTTAACTGTCTCTGCCTTATTTATGGCATATATTGGCCCCATTCTTCCGCTGACACCCTCACTTGGTGAAGCACGTACCATACCATTTTCTCTAATCATAAATCATTGCCACAACTACCCTCATTAATCAATTGTGCATGCTCACAAGACCACTGGTCAGGCTTTCTGTACGCTAAGAGTGTTCCAAGTCAAGCTAGCCTGGGTCCCTTCTTAAGCCTCTGGCTCCTTTGGCAGCATTACCCTCAGGTCGCAGCCCCACGTGAAAACAGCAAAACAGTGATTGCTTGTAAGAGTTGGTTTACATGGGGAGTATTTTACTGAAGGGTACAATTTGGATGGAGGATAGAGGATAACCCTCCTTTCTTCTCTTGTGATTGAATGAAAAAAATAAGCAACCTTCCATCTTGAGGAAGATGCATGTACACAACTTTGTGAATTTCGAACATACTGTTCCTTCTATCAACCCACCCACATCTGGGTCATTTTTGTGGAATGCCAGCAGGTCGTGGTCTGTTACGTGCATACATGCACATAAACGCATATGCATACATTTATAGTTACTGACACTCACCCCCGATCCACAAACCAGCAGAACACCTGTCGAACTGCATGGCTCACACCAGGACACCTTCAAGTTATGAGCTCATCGGAAAAGCAATTAAAGGAAACATAGGCCTTGCACGCTTGCGTAATGTTTTGTTTTGCTACTTGGCTTCGAAATTAACTAAACCTGTCAGAAGTCATCTGGCTGACGAGAGCTGGGCTATATTTATTTATATTTTGTTGGAGAAGCTGGACACATAGTCCCAGTGCTGCCTCATGTCCAATAATGAACCAATTCTGAGGGGGCGACTAGCTGGCTAAAAAAGGTACCCCCCTTTTTCTCGATGGGTGGGGGTTGAGAATGTGTTTTTTGCCTGTTTCAAATGCTGATGGTTTGACCATGGCCCTTGTATTTGGGAGGCTCTGGCCTTTTTTAGGTCAGGACCTCTTCAACACATGACTTAAGTCTCCTCTGGTAGAACATGATGCGGGACACAGACTTAACATTATAGCACAATTCTATATAAACGTAAATTCACTACATAATAGGGGAATATGCCTTCAGAGGGCTGATATTTTAGAAATCTTTGGCCAGTCAAGAAAACAGTCTGCACAGAGATAACATTTTAGGGGCCTTACTTCAGCCTCGGCTTGTGATTCAACATCCCCTTAGCCTGGCAGTCGACTGATGTCAAAGAGCTGTAAAACAACACCAGCAGCCTTACACTCACTTTTAAGTCTACTGGTCTTAAGCCTTTCGATAGAAAAAAAATCACCTTTGACATTAATAGGTCCATTGTGGGTGAGTCAAGGTAAGTGTGTCCTCATATATGTGGACATACACAACATAATTCACGAGCGCTTTCTCAAGGAGCAATTTATGAAGTAAGAAAAACACATCTGTTGTCATTGTCATCAGTTTCTGTAATTATCCATGTGCCACCCTGTTAGAGCAGAGAAAACAACGTTTAGCAGCCTGCTTAGGTCGCTCCGTTCTCATGTCAGCCTGTTTTATGATGCAGCCTTCTTCAAAAGAGTTCATTCTGTTGCTGTGGTGCCCACACAAAGATGGAACAAAAAACATTTTAATTGCCTGGGTCTTCAAAGCACTAAAATGATGGTGAAAACACACTTTTCTGGGAATTAACTACAGCGATATTATTTGTTGAGAGAGAGAAAAATAGAAGGAGAGAAGGAGAGAGGTAAATGAATTCCTTTTCACCATGTATCTTACTGTTTCACTGTTTGTTATTAAAAATACAAACAAACTTTAACCTCTTTTCATTCAATTTTGTTCGAGCTTAACTACCAAATGTCTAATATTGGCAACTATGTAAATGTGTACATTGATGAGTGAATGTGAGCCTCCGTAAAACTCTTAGGGTATCATAATAGAACTGATAAAGCACTATGTAAGTTCACTTCATTCACCATTCTTTAAAGTTTAACTGTTTTAATTGCACTGTGTGATGGTGTAATCCAATTGACTTTATAACAGGTTTTGGAAACAATGTTGTATATGGAAAAATAGCTTTAGATTTGTACCTTAACAGTGAAATTCAGTTCAGTTCAATTCAGAAACATTTTTTAAAATATTATTATGTGCTTGATTTCTTCAGTGACTGCTCATATGTGCTTTGATCATTTAATTAAGTGTGATAGACAATACTTTTAATTTCTTTTATCACAGACAATTATGCTTGCATGTTTTCATTGGACACATGTTAACATTCATTCTGTAAAGTGGACATAAGATGTAAATCCTTGATTTTATTTTATTTTTTCAAGAATGAAATTTAATGGAAGGTGCCACGGAAGAAGCTGTTGGGTATTCCCAGTGCTATCTAAATACTATTATGTGAACAGCTGAAATCAAAGTTGAATTGTTTGGTAGGATTCTATAGTGCAACAATAATGTATGCAGGGATAAAATAACACAGCACAGTATCCTCATTCTAACTGATGGGAGGGACAATCTGCTTTTGGTCTGCTTTTTTACCATGGTGTCTGATCACATGATTTGCATTGTCATTGTGGAAATTAGTTTATCCACAAATATCTCTGGCTGGTTGATGAACGTGGCGTGAACAGGATAACCAAACCCGCCAAAGTCATTGAGCAATTCCACAATAGAATGCCTTTTAAAAGAACATACACATGGAATTTCTCAGTCAGGTTGAGACAATGTGCATGACCTTTAAAAACACTGTTACACAATAGGAATCCCTAGAGTATCTTGAGACTGGAACACTTCTGCAGTGACAAATGTTTTAAAACAGTTCCTGAAAAATGGTTATTGTGAATTACACCAAGATCGGACTCGCTTTTAGTCACACTTTATACAGAAAACAAGGTAATTCATAAAAGATCGGCTACTTTTTCTCTGTAGCTGTATTCCCTTTTAGTTTTAGTTTTAACAGTGGGCAAGCTTTTTTGCTTGAAATATATCTGTTCAGTCGCCACAATGCTAATTTTCTATGCCACTTAAGCACTGTGATAAACAAGTAGAAATGAGTACCAGTGGCAGGACTTAAAATGTAGCTTTATCCTATCCAATAAGTTCATTATTGAAACTACAATAGGGTCTCTGGGACTCATTCTCTGGCAATTCAGTTCTTTCTTGCTCATGCTGTTTTGGTCTATGATGAAAATAGTCGAAGTTGGCTTCCAGCAACGCAATGAAAGCCAAGTCATATTAGGCAGCCACATTGTGGTATCGTAGTTCAAGCCACAGGGCTGAGATTATGATTCCTATTTTGGAAAAGGCGAGAATGGATGCATGGTGACAACAAGACTAAGGTGGAAAAAGTAGTGCAAAATTGAAGGTGACAGTGATCTGGACGGTGAAGTGAGAGATTGTAATGGTAATGTGCTGTGGAGGTTGTGGTAAGGAGGGGTGAAGGATGAATGGGAGAGTGCAAGGGTGAGTTATGGAATATATTTGAATTAGGAGCGGAAGCCAGATAAGCTGTTGTTAAGGACATCTGGGAGGTACAAGGGTAGACATTACACACACATGCATGGACACTTGACACATGCATACTACATAGTACATGTTACATATACATTGTATAATTTCAGTCAAACACACCCAGAGTCACAAATCACAGCAATGGAAAAGTGAAGCAAATTAACGGTCTATGATTTACATGGTTAACATTAATGTGATTGACTACGAGGAATGCCATGTGAGCTGGCAAACTTCTCTATCAATATGTATGCTTCTGTTGCGTGTGTATTTGTGCATGCATGATTGTCACATCTGCAAGACAGCAATCAGGCTTCCAATATCATGCACACACGCACGCAGGCACTCACACTAGTTCCCCTTAGCCCTGAGGCCCAAAACACCAGATTGGGTTCTTGTCCAAAATACCATTAAACTTCTCGAAAGTCCATCCGATAGAGCTAAAACATCCTCCTGTCGTCATGCTGGGACATTCCACAGTGCACCAGAGACCCTCCACTAATCCTGCCGGCATGGAAATCATTATTGATAGGATCCTAACGCATTACCTCAGGGCTTGCGTATTGTTGGTAAAGATTATTATTTAAGAGTAAACCAAAACACAGTGAAAGTCTCAGGTATCATAGAAATTTATCAGAAGAAAATGTTATTTTTGGCTTAGGCTGCTACCTCTTTGAACAGTGCAGTTGGGGGAAAGCAGATTTTTGCTACACAGCAAAAAAACAGCTTTATCCACTCAAAATATGTAGTCCACGATTGTAAGAGCAGAACAATAGTAATCCAACACAGCCCATTATGTCATTAATTTGAGTGACATATATTGTTATTAGTTTCATGTTAGTCAAATTGTTTGTCAGTTTAATGTGAATTACAGCATTGAAACTATTTTTCCCTCACTTTCTTTGTTCCTTTCTCTGTGCAAAGGTGCAGTTCTGTTGGTCAACGTACAGGGTATATCTATCAACATTGACCCAATCTTCTGCACATGGCTTCTGCATCAGCCTCATAGAGGGAGTAGCAGACAAGCTCAACAGGTGTGAGAGATTTATTTTGCCTATATCGGCTTTAAAGCATATTTTTTGTCTTTTTTGCTTCTCTTATGTTGTGCCACTCTCTACATACACTACTCTCTCTCCTCGCCTACTTTCCTGTTGGTTTTTGAATGGAATGTATATATCATTACAGAATCCAGGTCCAGTTCCTTTGGCAAAGCGAAGAGAAGATGAAGTATCGGTGGGAAGCACACCATTAGTCCAGCAGCCCTCCAATCACGCGTCTGACTATGCAAGCAGTCCTATCAAAACCAAAACTTTCACTGGTAAGTTAACTAAACCCTAATGGTTGTGGGGACAAATTTACCTTTAGTCTTAAGCTAAATTTGATTTTATGATTTAAGGAATCATCCCTTCACCAATGTTTTTGGATCATTAACTTTATCCCAGGTATAAAATATCTTAATCATTTTCAAAACAATTATTGGTAGAAAATTAATTGCAGTTAATTGATAAAAATAATGTATTGCTTACTTTTGTAATATCAATTAATTTAGCAGTAGATATGAAAAATTATCAATTATTGTTCGCCAAAACCAAGAATAATTGCAACATTTGGTTTCACCCTTTCTTTTGCCATTCCCCATATCGCGCAAGAAATTTGTGAAGGCATGGGCGGCAGCCAAGCACGCAAGACACATTGTACGCTTGCACCCACTTGTTGAGCATTTCGTGCATGTGCATTCATGCATTCAAGGTTAAATACTGTGAGTGGGTGCAGTGCACACGCAGTACGTACTGCGCGTGTGCGCACGCCTGAGCTGCGTGATAGCTGAGCGGCTAATTATTGCTCTGGACACTATGGGCTTGTGGATTGGCTCATGAATTTCAAATAATATTGGGCATTTTCTTTCTAAAACTCTTTCAAAAGGGCCGGTTGCCTTAAAGTATAACTTAAAAAATAAGTTCATAAATTTTAGCGTTGTTCTGTAAAAGATTGCTATTTTTGCAAAGCTAATAATGCAAAATAAATAAAAATATGTTGAGTTCCAGAATGAAATTTGGACTTTCTGATGTGCAAAATGAATTTCCAATTATTGCTTTTGGCTAGCATTTTTTTTTAATTTTTTTTCTCTGAGCTCAAAAATTAAAATTAATTTACTAGGTGAGAAATATTAATTTTTGGCTCCAAATTTAGTTTTTTCTTAGCCCTGCTGAAAACAGCTGTGGGAGCTCAGCAGAAATGTACTTGTTGCGCAAAAGACATTCAAACAAGTCCCACATTTTATTTCGGATATACTGCATCTTTTCCAATAGGGACACTGAGAAATGGAACATACTTTTTTTGAAATGTTTTTTTTGTTTTTGTTTTTTTGCAAAACTGTGCACCTGCATCTGAAATAATAGCTTTTGGTTAGGTCATGGCTCTTCTGTAATCCGTCAAATACAGCTAAAGTGCAATCAGCAAAGGGATAAGTGAAGAATATTTTAAGATTTCTTTGCTATAACATAAAGGCAGTTTCTCTCTAGGGTGGGGGAAACATGATTGTTCATGACTGGGAGCAAGGTGATTGACTGATTACCGTTGTTTCCTAAATTAGAACCATATTTTCAGACTGCTCTTGACAATTGGACTTATGTCTTAAAAACTAACAGTTATTACTAAGATACAACTTGAGAGTGGCAGCTGAGCAATGGCAATTGAGGTCAAATTCCATGAAGACCCAAAATGGGTGTTTTGTTGGCATACATAGGAATCCAGTGATTCAATATGTAAGTAGAAACCAACCGATAAAAATACAATTAGGCGGAGGGAGTCCCCGACCATCTTTTTTTAATGTCGAATGTTGTATTTTTAAAGCACATTTAAAACACAGCACTTGAACAAAATGCTATATAAAAGATGAAACCAATTTAAGACAAACAAATGACGAATAAAACGCAACATATTAACAACAATCCAAACAAAGACTGTAAGAATTAGTCTCAAGTGCCAATATGTAAATGTGCTTAATTCTAAAACATTAGAGAAAAGAGGTCGGATTGCAAAGAGGTTTAAATAGCCTCTAGAGCAGGGATCGGGAACCTTTTTTGACAGGGATAGCCATAAACAATTCATACTTTCAAATGAGTATCCCTTGAGAGCCATAAACAATTCATATTTTAAAATGTTATTCCTCAAGAGCCATACTCAGATTTTAAAAGTAAAAATACATAGTGTGCCTTTTACTCATTTTACCACTTTTAAAGTACAAAAAGTCTCTGAATTTGTTTGAACAACATTCTTACGCTGTTGCTAATCAATGAGTATCAATAAGAGTATGCATGCAGAAGAGTCTAATGAAAAATAAAATGATTACACCGGCGCTAGACGTAGTGTCAACGCCACAGTGCCGACGTGACGCTCCTATTTGGGTGTGTTCGGAACTCAGCTCTGTCACCAGCGGTTTCCATATTTTATCTCACAGATTATCTCAGAGCCATATGCACCCATCAAAAGAGCCACATATGGCTCTCAAGCTATAGGTTCTCTACCCCTGCCCTAGAGTCTAGGACAGGGGTCACCAAACTACGGCCCGCCGGCACATTTGGACCGGCCCTCTGAACAATACCAGAGACGCTATCGGAATTTTTTTTTTTTTTTTTTTTTTTGAATTTATTTATTTATTTTTATTTTTTTTTTGGGATGCGGCCCGCTGGCACATTTGGACCGGCCCTCTGAACAATACCAGAGACGCTATCAGATTTTTTTTCCTATTTGGCCTTGAAGACTGGGACATTTTAATCTTGTGTTTGGTTCATTGCACCCCTGCTGAGCCCACAAATCATCCCAGTGAAGCGGGGCTTCGCATTGCTTCTTTGGTGACACGCGCGGGGAGAGTGTTTCCCTTTGATGCATGCGGGCACGTCCACCGTTGCATGCACGAGCAGTGTTACCGAGACATCTGGACGATCGCAGGTGAGGGCGGAGCCCTGGGACCATCGCGGACTATTCAAGCATATTAAAACTGCAACCTGTTTGAGAACGGAATAATGGCGAAAAAGTTAGGTGAGAGAAAAATTGATTCAGAATGCAGGATATTTAACCTGGAGTGGACAAACGATTATTTTTTTGTTCAATGCAAAGAAAAGGCTGTTTGTCTCATTTGTCAAGAGACGGTGGCGGTATTCAAAGAATACAATCTTTGCCGACACTATGAATCCCGTCACAAAGACAAGTACGATAGATTGCAAGGCCAAATACGAGCAGACAAACTCTCAAAGCGAAAAAGTGGACTACTATCTTAGCAGAACCAGGCATCCGTTCGGGCCAGCTTTTGGGTTGCTAAATTGATAGCAAGCAGCGGTAAGCCTTTCACTGACGGAGAGTTTGTTAAGAAATGTATGGATACTGTCGCGGAGGAGGTGTGTCCCGAGAAGAAAGATGCATTTAATGCCGTAAGTCTGTCGGTGAGTACAATGACCAGACGCGTTGAAGAAATCGGGAGTAATGTATATGCCCAGCTGCAGCAGAAGACGAAATAATTTGACTTTTTTTCATTAGCACTGGATGAAAGCACGGACGTGCAAGACACAGCGCAACTGCTCATTTTTATTCGTGGAGTTAGCGCAAACTTTGAGATTTGCGAGGATCTGGCAGCCCTCCAAAGTCTCAAAGGGACTACAACGGGAGAGGATATTTTTGACAAAGTGTGCCAAACCATGGAGAAGTTGGACCTGGACTGGTCAAAGCTAGCTAGCATCACGACTGACGGGGCTCCTAGCATGGTGGCCGAAACTTGCGGTCTAATAATGGGACGCATGAACCAGGAGTTGGAAAAAAGGGGTCTCACCGCCCCGCTACGAGTCCACTGCCAAATTCACCACCAAGCACTGTGTTGCAAAATGTTGACGTGGGATTCTGTAATGACGGTTGTGGTGTCGTGCATAAACTTCAGAGCAAAGGGAGAAGATTGTGCATGGCACAACAGAAAGTTAATGTTCCATGGCTTTTTCTGTTACAAACTGACACCGGCCCCCCATCAGAGAAGGGAAAAGTTATGTGGCCCTCACAAGAAAAAGTTTGGGGACCCCTGGTCTAGGAGTTCCTTACTGAGATAGGAATATTCTTCCAGAGTCTAAAGACAGTTAGAGTGAATGCCTTATCTCCCTTGGTCCCGAGCCTAGTTTTCGGGACCTTCAAGAAAAACAATTTCCGAGAATGAAGAACATGAAAAGTATGGACAGATTCCCTGATCCTCGTTGACTACAGTGCTTTATTTTTGCAACGTTGTACTTCTGCTAATTTTCCTTTCCAGCACAGGGAAATTGTGTCACTGTCATGTGGTTGGGCTGCGACATCCAGATAAAATTACTCAGATTGATTTGTATGCTTCAGAATACCTACGACGTTCTGAAGTTTTAATCACACAACTCATTATACTGTCATTCAAATTTAAAGAATCAGCACCTCAATTTAAAGGGTGGACCACTGTAAACAGTGGTAAATGAGAGCCAAGCTTTTTTTTTTACCCCCAGTTTAGTGAAAAAAGTTTTGCCACTTAATTTCTTTTGGCCTCCTTCACAGAGGTTTTGGTTCATCAAACAGTTTCTAAATTAGAATTATATTTACCAAGGTGGAAATAATAGAAGCCGATCTGCCTTAATGTGAAAAAAAGTATTTAAGAACATAAAAAAGATTATAAATAAGGAAGAATATTATGCCAACAGTGAAGTGTGGTTGTGGCAATGTAATGGTTTGGGGGCTACATTGCTACCTCATGACCAGGAAAATTGAAACTTTAAATTCTGCTGCATGCCAGAAATTTAAAGATTCCGACATTCAGTTTGTGCCTTTCAATTCAAGTGCTCTGGGATCAACGGAATACACTAGTACTACACCTCTGAATGGCTTAAAAAATAATAAATGGCCAACTAAAATCTGGATTTAAATCCAGTGAGGTGGTGCGGTATGACCTTAAACGGGCATTTCATGCTAGAAAACCTTCCAATATGCCAATGTTCAAGCAATTATTCGAAGAAAAAGTGACTAAATTTTTTTCACAACAGGGTGAAAGACAAATATGACAAAAGGTTGATTTCAGTTATTGCTGGTAAGGATAGCACATTGTATTATTAATTTCAATGGCCAATTATTATTTTTTGTTTCTTTTAGGCCAGATAGGTTTGGATTTTTTTTGTGCTTTATTTCATTGAATCTTAAATTAGAAACTGCTTTTTGTAGTTCTTTGGGTTGTTCCTATATGACATTAAATTTGGTTCGATGAAATGACAATGTTGTGTGTAATAAATATGCAAAAAATACACCTACTTAAAAAGGGGCAAATACTTTTTCACGACACTATTATCATTTTGGTTTAATTAAACGCGGTGGTTTAAAAAAATGGCAAATACAGCTTTAAAAAAGGTGTTTGTGCAGACATAGACTTTCAGTGTTCCACAAGATTTATAGTGATTAAATACCATAATTTTAGCTGGCATGCCTATAACTTGTAGATGTAGATAGCATGATGCTCTTTTGTTAACACGTTCAACATTGCAGCATTGTATTCAAGGGGAATTTCCTTTTGGCTTTTGCCTATTAATGTACAAGCAAAAGTACATAGACTCATAACCAGGTCATTCCAGATCATTTCTTCAGGGCAAGGTGATATGCTGTATGTGGTGTTTTTGCTGCCCAGCTCAAATCTCAGAATCAATCATGTCTGGATTTGGCAAGCACATATGTTACTCTGTTAAATATACATTTACATGGTAAAAAATAACACTGATTTGTAGAATCAGCAAGCCTGGAGTGAATTGAGGCCCCTCTAGTGTATCTCACGTACTTTGTACAATGAAAAGGTTATTTTCTTGTTACATCATCTCCCTCGTACTTTTTTCACCTGTTGATGAACAGTTCAAAGACTAAGTACATGTTTATTGTAAGTAAAATATGGATTCATTAACATTCCTTCTTCACAGCAGTGCAATCCTCTTTATTGTACACTTAAGTGAATTGGTTTTTTTCCAACTTTACTATGCATGTGATAGCCACTGCAGTTTGAAAGCAATATGTCTGCACAGACAATAACTGCAATGTCTTGAACATGCCCCCCTTCTCATTGTTCACTAACATCTACCAGATAAATGATCTCACTGTACTTCCTTGCATTTCAATTCTTCAATTAGCCATTGGCCCCCAAAGTCAATTCTACTTATCTAAAAAACTTTTGCTCCAATCTCTCTCTGCTTGCCAGAGTTTGGAAGAAGTGCTGCATATGTTCCTGTCTGCTAGTGGTCGGGATGATTAGATTATGTATAATTTTCCTCTTTTCTTGGAGGACTAGAAAACGATAAAGCAAAATGGAAACACATATATTGTTGTGTCATGAATCTGTAAGGTTGTCATAAATATAGTTTAGTGGTCTGAATTCCCCTATCCAGAAAAACCTTTGGTAATTGCAGCTATTTAAAATAGATAATGATATGCTAAATACTGGAAAATTTGTGAGTAATGCTGGGCTCTCACACCTAAATATTTTCACTCTCAGACTAAATGAAGACTGGAAATAAGAATGAGTTTTAATAGAATCATGAGCAATCTCATCTAAATGCTTAAGTGGTAGAATGTAGTTTCTTTTTTTACGATAGTATTTTCACAACTCTCCATCTTTTTGTGATCTAACACAACCAAAAATCACTAGATGTAATTTAACATTTAAATGTCACTCAGGAAAGATAAGACAACATCAATGAATGTCAATTGGCAGACTGTATTTTAAAGTCTTCTTTGGTCAGTGCTTGAATATTGAAAAAAGCTGAAAAAATATTTTCTTATTGCTGTGAACCCAATAAAAGAGAATGTCAGCATAGAACTCGCTTTATATATTGTATATTTTGGTTTGAATTTTAAAAAATGGAGCTGAAATAAAGAACAATTTATGAACAAATCCAATAAATGGCAAAGGAAACTAAGCAAGACATGCATTGTCACATGTGATTTTATTGTCATTATACAAGTATAATGAGATTCAAAGCTTTCACCACATAGTGCACAAATAACAACAACAAACAAACAGACAAATAAATAATCAATAAATAAGAAAAAAAAGTAGTCCAAGTGAGATCAGCAGAGCAGAGCGGCCTTGTTCCATTTGAAGTCCAGGATGAGTTCCATGGTTTTGGAGACATTCAGCGCCAAGTTTTTGAGAGGACACCACTCGCTGAGTCTATGGACTCAACAACAAACAAGCACATAGATAATGAATATATACAGTTGTGGTCAAAAGCTTACATACACTTGTGAAGAACATAATGTCATGGCTCTCTTGAGTTTCCGGTTATTTCTACAACTCTGATTTTTCTCTGATAGAGTGATTGGGAACAGATACTTCTTTGTCACTAAAAAACATTCATGAAGTTTGGTTCTTTTATGACTTTATTATGGGTTAACAGAAAAAGTGATCAAATTTGCTGGGTCAAAAATATACATACAGCAACATGAATTAGCAATTTTGGTGACTTAGAAAGTTGTCAGTGAAATGAGCTTCATAGCATGGCCTCTTAACTTCTTGTGAGTGGTTATGAGTGACTACAGCCCGTGACTTCTCTGAGGCCATTTAAATAGGGCTCATTGGATGCAAACACCCACAAACACTACAATGGGAAAGTTAAAGGAGCTCAGCATGGATCTGAAAAAGCGAATCCTTGACTTGAACAAGTCAGGAAAGTCACTTGGAACCATTTCAAAGCAGCTGCAGGTCCCAAGAGCAACAGTGCAAACAATTGTTTGTAAGTATAAAGTGCATGGCACTGTTTCGTCACTGCCACAATCAGGAAGAAAACGCAAGCTATCACCTGCTGCTGAGAGAAAATTGGTCAGGAGGGTGAAGATTCAACTGAGAATCACCAAAAAGCAGATCTGCCAAAAATTAGAAGCTGCTGGAACACAGGGGTCAGTGTCCAAGAAGGAAGCCCTTGCTCCAAAAGCGGCACCTTAAGGCTCGACTGAAGTTTGCTGCTGATCACATGGACAAAGATAAGACCTTCTGGAGGAAAGTTCTGTGGTCAGACAAAACAAAAATCGAACTGTTTGGCCACAATGCCCAGCAATATGTTTGGAGGAGAAAAGGTGAGGCCTTTAACCCCAAATACACCATGCCTACCGTCAAGCACGGTGGTGGTAGTATTATGCCGTGGGGCTGTTTTGCTACCAATGGAATTGGTGCTTTACAGAGAGTAAATGGGATAATGAAGGAGGATTACCTTCAAATTCTTCAAGATAACCGAAAGTCATCAGCCCGAAGATTGGGTCTTGGACGAAGTTGGGTGTTCCAACAGGACAATGACCCCAAACACACATCAAAAGTGGTAAAGAAATGGCTAAATCAGGCTAGAATTAAGGTTTTCGAATGGCCTTTCCAAAGTCCTGACTTAAACCCCATTGAGGACTTGTGGACAATGCTGAAGAAACAAGTCCAGGTCAGAAAGCCATCAAATTTAACTGAACTGAACCAATTCTGTCAAGAGGAGTGGTCAAAGTTTCAACCAGAAGCTTGACAGAAGACTGTGGATGGCTACCAAAAGTGCCAAATTGAAGTGAAAATGGCCAAGGGACATGTTACCAAATATCAACGCTGCTGTATGTATATTTTTGACCCAGCAGATTTGATCACTTTTTTTCTGTTCACCCACAATAAAGTCATAAAAGAATCAAACTTCATGAATGTTTTTTGTGACAAAGAAGTATCTGTTCCAATCACTGTATCAGAGAAAAATCAGAGTTGTAGAAATAACTGGAAACTCAAGAGAGCCATGACATTATGTTCTTCACAAGTGTATGCAAACTTTTGACCACAACTGTAGTAATGATAAATAAAGAATCAATAAATGGTAATAGATGAGTAAGTGGTCAACATAATTAATAAGTAGTATAAGTAATTGTCAACATGGGTAAGTTGTACAAAGTGACTAAATTGGCTAGCAATAAGTCTTGATTTGGTCCAAGGTGCAGAACTCGAGTTGAGTGTGGTGACAGCTCTTGGGAAGAAACTGTCCTTGAGTCTGTTTGTCTTGTCTGTTATGGCGCTGTAGTGCCTTCCAGAGGGCAGCAGGTTGAATTGTTTGGTGGAAGCCGGGATGCGTATTGTCCTTTAAGATGCTCTCTGCCCTTCTAAGGTACCGGGATTTGTAGATGCTGCACCGGAAAGGTAGGGGGCAGTTGATGATCTTTTGGGCTGTGATCACCCTCTGCATGTTGGTGTTTAGTTGCTCCTTCCTGAGTACTCTAAGGATATGTAGCCTCTGCTGCTTCTTCTTGACAATGCTGTGGTGTTTGCCGCCCAAAGTAAATCAGCAGAGATGTGGACCTCTAGAAATTTGAAGTTCTCCACTCGCTCCACACATTAACCATTGATATACAGGGGGGACGGAGCAGCCTTGTTCCGTCGGAGGTCCACGACGAGTTCTCTTTTTTTGGAGACGTTCAGTACCAAGTTGTTGAGTGCACCACTCACTGGACCTAATCCTTGGAGACCGTCTCATTCTACCCTGTGATCATTCCCACCACCGTTGTATCGGCCGCACATTTCACAAGGATGTTCTCAGGGTGCGTTGGTCTGCAGTCGTGTGTATACAGCGAGTTGAGTAGTGGACTCGGCACAGAGCCTTGGGGCGAGCCGGTCGGTGCTGAGCGTTTGGGCAGTTGAGAGGTGGCGACCCAGCTTCTCGTGCTGGGGTCGGTTGACCAAAAAGTCCTGAATCCAGGAACATGTGCTAGGTGGGACCCCCAGGTTGGCCAACTTGGGGATAAGTATGTCCGGTCTTATCGTGTTAAAGGCTGAGCTTTAGTCAATGAAAACCATTCTGATATAGCTCCCTCTTTTCTCAAGGTGGCTCAATGCAGCATGGAGGACGGTGGTTATTGTATCTTGGGTAGATCTATTCGGCCGATATGCAAACTGATGCCGGTTATGGATGAGGGGAAGACATTTTTTGACGTGTTTCAGTACCAATTTTCAAAACACTTAGTGATAATTGGTGTGATGGAAGTCAGACAGGTTTTTTTTGGGCTGTTGTTTGCTTCCCAAAATTGGATAATATTTTCATTGTGGCGTTTATGCAGTTAAACCTTTTCTGGAACTTTCAATAATTTATCAAGGTAAAGATGGTTGGCTTGGCAAAGAAAAGAAGACAAATTATAAATAATGGGATATGAGGCCCCTTACTGAAAAGACTGCTTCTCGTCTCAAAGGGACTTTCACTGCTAAAGTCAAATGTATTTGGATGCTGCGGACTAATTGCAGCCCATTCAAAGTCTCATTGACTCATGGAGGAATACATTTTTCTTTGTGTTTCCTTCCTGCTCTTTTATGAAAAAGGGTCTTAGCTTTTTGTTGATCTTAGCTGGATGCTTTTAGGTCAAATTGGCATGAACAGAAGTGGACGTTGGATTTGTGAGAACAGTAGACCATGCAGTCATTGAATACTGGACACACTTCATTTCATGAAGAAATTATAATTACATAAAGTCTTTCTCAGAGGTAATTTCAAAAATTTAGATAAAACAGCACATTGAACAGTTCTGGCAAATTTCTTTAGTTCTCAATCAATTGATATCTTTTGCTTACCTACAGTTCTGTGTATTTGCCGCCTTCCTGATTTCTGTGTTTTTGCATATTTATCACACACATTTCAGATCATCAAATCAATTTTCTTAGGACACAGAGACAACCCGAGGAAAGAGAAAATGCAGTTTCTAAAAGGAGGATTTTATTTACCAAGACAGGAAAAATTACAAACTTGTCTGGCCCCCTGTGAAAAAAAAAAAAAACTAATCACAATTGTAGGAAAGCTAAGTTCAATTTCACAGGCCACACCCACACCGGATTTCCACAAAATGTTTTGAGTCAAATGGAACGTGTCAGACAAAGTGAGGTAGGATACACGATCATCATGCCACAATCCAGAGAAATTAAAGAAGAAATGCGAAAAAAGTGATGGACATCTATCAGTCTGGAAAATGTTACTAAGCCATTTCCAAGGCTTTGGGGCACCAGCAAACCTCTGTCAGAGCCATTATCCACAAATGGAGAGAACTGGGAACAGTGGCAAACCTTCCCCGGAGTGGTCGGCCAATTAAAATTACTCCAAGAGTGTGACAACGACTCATCCAGGAGGTCACAAAAGAATCTAGAAAATCATCGAAAGAACTGGAGGCTTCGCTGGCCTCAGTTAAGGTCAATCTTCATGACTCTACTAAAAGAAAAACACTGGCCAAAGCCGGCATCCATGGCATAGTTCCAAGGCGAAAACCATTGCCGTCCAAAAGAATATAAAGCCTCATCTTACGTTTGCCAAAAAACAACTTGATGATCCCCCACACTTTTGGGAGAACATTCTCTGGACTGATGAGTTAAATGTTGAACTTATTGGATGGTGTGTGGTCCGTTACATTTGGCGAAAAAATGGCACAACATTCCATCATAAGAATACTATACAACAGTGAAGCATGTTGATGGCAGTGTGACGGTCTGGGCCTGCTTTGCTACCTCGGGACCAGGTCAACTTGCTGTAATTAATGGAACATTGTCAAAGTGGGTGATTGCACGACTCGTGAACACTTTTTCAGGATGTTTGTTCAACAAAGTTGGAAAGTTCGTAAAATTTCTCCCGCATTGTTTTTCTGATTTGTCCTGTTGGAATGGTGGCTGCTTTCGCCTCAGCCGCCTTCTCGTTGAATTCCTCGTGTATTGCCGAGCTTTGCATTAACTCCTGCTCCTTTGAGAGTTCATTTTGGTGCCCCTCGACCAACTCGTCAACGTCCTCCTTACTGACCACAAGCCCCACCGCCTTTGCCAACGACACAATTTCGGCCACAAGAAGCCTGTGGTTGAGGTTGAGACTCGACTGTGAGTTCGTCGAAGGCACTCGGCGGCCACAGCTTCCTTCAAGCCAAACTTCATGCCCACAACGATGAACGACGGTGAAAAAAACACAAGAGAATCTTGAAACATGAAGAGTTGTTGTCGACTGCGAGTCAGTCGAAGGCACTCGGCCACAGCTTCTTCCAAGCATACGTTTAAGCAGACAACGGCGGTCAAAGAAACATGGAAGGTTGTTGTGAGACAGCCAATGAGAGCCCAGTAGCCTGTAGCAAAATTGTCAAACAAGAAGCAATGCATCTAAAAAAAATTCAAAATAAAATAACGGATATAGGAAATTGACGTTTTTACAACTTGTTTTTTTTTCGTATCTTGAGGCACTCATTTGCATCTTAAAAGATTCCGTAACCTGAAAATTTCGTACCTAGTCATTTGTAAGTCGAGGTATGATTGTACTAAATGAGTGGTATAAAATGAGGCTTGGGTTATTGTGACATCACCACTGTTTCATGACAAATGTGGGATAGAGCTGCTGAGTAAGGTGGGTCTAAATCATGTAATATGTTTAAATGTGTCTTCAGAGAAAACTCCTGTTAATCTCTGACACTGATGGCTTTAACATGCACAGACGTCAAGCTAATCTGGTTGAAATGGCGTTCTGTCCCGCTCATCGGCTCTGTTTCCACCTCTTTACTTAACCTTTCTCATCCCTGCTTTCTCCTTTCACATTTTTCCCACAGTGACTGTGCCTTAAACTCTTATGGTGTGTCCGAAAATTCATTCAATCTTTGAAATATGAGGGGTTGTCACTGCTGTTCAGCATGAGTGTCTGCACAATCTGCTTTTGTCTGGACCACAGCAGGCATACCAGGATGTGTAATGTCTAGCTAATTCTGTATTCGTGTGTCGGTACGTGTGTGTGTATTTGTGTAATTTTATGAGTAATACAGTACTGTAGAAATACGAATATTCATGCGTATCTTTTGAATTTAAGAAGTGCAGAAACAGTACCTAATGTCGGGGTTAAGTCATCTGTGCAACAAGATCATATATTTTTTCCTTAACAGCAGTTCTTTTTATAAACCGTGTCATTAAAAATATCCAACCATGTTGCACTCTGTAACATTAGGCTGCGTTCAGACTCCAGGCATATCTGATTTCAGTCTCATTTTAAATTTTTAAGGGCTGGCTGTACACATTTTGTAGCAAGTGTTTCATCCATGAATCAGGAATAGATTAAAATGTTTAACTCAAGTTCAGTTGCCACAAAATAGGTCAATAAGATGTATTTTAAATCGGCTGAAAAGCGTATTTCAACATTGGTAGGGAGCCAACGTTACTATAGCCTTATATTAGGCAGTATATGTCAGTTTGCCTAGATGAGAAACGGTGACATGACTTACCTAGATTGTCATTGTTTAGATGCCCTTCCTCGCCGTCTTCAGAAATTGGAGTGGTGCTGAGCAAAAGCACTGGGCAAATGCTGGGCTTCCAAGAATGTCATCTAATTATTCTTTTTTTTTCCGTCCTGCCCCACTTTTTTGGGCCATCCCTAATTTCTTTATATCTTTTCTTTGTCATATACTTTGTATTCATTTATAAACACGCTGACACAGACAAACTGAATAAGTGTAAATCTTTTATTATTTGACTCACAGCAGCGCCGGCGCCACTACAACATCGTCTTGAACCTCAGTGATTTATGCCGGCAGCATTTAGATAACATTCATAACTACAATTCCTCAAAATAATTCCCTAACACCGCAGTTTTAAGACTTTCTTTCTTTCAAAATGTAGCCATGTCCATCTGTATCGTCTTTCTTTCATCGCAACACATTTCGGTATGTCAATTCAACTGCTCTGCACCACTTCGATTAGCGCTCTTTGCCACAATGAGCTTTCCATCATAAAAAGTGACATTACAGACAGTCAAAACCGATCTTAGTTATGCAGATTGAAAGGCATGTCCATATAAGACTACCTCCTGCATGTGGTTTCAAACAGTTTTGCAAAAATCATAATTCTGTGCTTTGTGACTGTTCAGACTAAAAATGAGCATGCCATTTAATCTGGATGGTCTTAAAATTGGACCACAGACTCGGTGGCTGAACATTTTGGTCAAATTGTGATTATAGATTTGGTTTTGTTACAAAAAAGCTTTTTTGCCTCCCTGATATGTTAGTCCCCAAACCGAAATTGCCTTTGATCCCAGCACAAAACTTGTGCAGGCTTTTGACACCGACGTCGGCAGGTGTGTGTCCGTAGGATGCAAACAAATTTTGAACACTGTAAAAATAAAAATAATAATAATACTAACCAAAGCTATCCTTTGGAATCCAAACCAACCCACAAAAATCAATTCTTCCATTTTCCAGAGAGTTAAAAAAAGTGAATATCACTGCTATCCCCTAAACCAATTGGCCTTTCCAACAAGATTTCCGGTGAAAGCTTAGCAGATGATAAACCCATTTTATTGAGACGAGATTTCCACCGAGAACTTAGCAGACGATAATTCAACGTATCCTCTTTAATTATTACTGTTGTAATGATAGTGAATGGATGTAACCACGCTGTCGAAAAAGTTGCAAAAGTTGGATGAAAACAAGTTAAACTTGGTGCTTTCTTTGATCAAAACAATAATGAGAGCACAGATGGAAAAACAAACTGATACCAAAGAAATAAAGGGAAAACTGTAAAGGTCCGGACATTCAAACAGCATTGGTCAAAATTATTTCAATGGGTGATGCATGTTTCTTTTGAAAGTTTTGGGAAAATGGGGTGTATTTTAACCACTAGTAAATTATGAGCATTTGGAACATGCTTTTTACTGTGTCTCTCGGTCTCTCTCTGTATGTGTGTGTGTATGTATATATATATGTATGTATATATATATATATATATATATATATATATATATGTATATGTATATATATGTATATATATATATATATATATATATATATATATATATATAGATATAGATATAGATATATGTGTATATGTGTATATGTGTATATGTGTATATGTGTATATGTGTATATGTGTATATGTGTATATGTGTATATGTGTATATGTGTATATGTGTATATGTGTATATGTGTATATGTGTATATGTGTATATGTGTATATGTGTATATGTGTATATGTGTATATGTGTGTATGTGTGTATGTGTGTATGTGTGTATGTGTGTATGTGTGTATGTGTGTATGTGTGTATGTGTGTATGTGTGTATGTGTGTATGTGTGTATGTGTGTATGTGTGTATGTGTGTATGTGTGTATGTGTGTATGTGTGTATGTGTGTGTGTGTGTGTGTGTGTGTGTGTGTGTATGTGTGTGTGTGTGTGTGTATGTGTGTATGTGTGTATGTGTGTATGTGTATGTGTATGTGTATGTGTATGTGTATGTGTATGTGTATGTGTATGTGTATGTGTATGTGTATGTGTATGTGTATGTGTATGTGTATGTGTATGTGTATGTGTATGTGTATGTGTATGTGTATGTGTATGTGTATGTGTATGTGTATGTGTATGTGTATGTGTATGTGTATGTGTATGTGTATGTGTATGTGTATGTGTATGTGTATGTGTATGTGTATGTGTATGTGTATGTGTATGTGTATGTGTATGTGTATGTGTATGTGTATGTGTATGTGTATGTGTATGTGTATGTGTATGTGTATGTGTATGTGTATGTGTATGTGTATGTGTATGTGTATGTGTATGTGTATGTGTATGTGTATGTGTATGTGTATGTGTATGTGTATGTGTATGTGTATGTGTATGTGTATGTGTATGTGTATGTGTATGTGTATGTGTATGTGTATGTGTATGTGTATGTGTATGTGTATGTGTATGTGTATGTGTATGTGTATGTGTATGTGTATGTGTATGTGTATGTGTATGTGTATGTGTATGTGTATGTGTATGTGTATGTGTATGTGTATGTGTATGTGTATGTGTATGTGTATGTGTATGTGTATGTGTATGTGTATGTGTATGTGTATGTGTATGTGTATGTGTATGTGTATGTGTATGTGTATGTGTATGTGTATGTATGTGTGTGTGTGTATATATGTACAGTGGTACCTCGAGATACGAGCTTAATCTGTTCCGGGACTGAGCTCGTATGACAAGATTCTCGTAACTCGAGCGGAAGTTTCCCATTGAAATGAATGGGAAACAAATTAATTCGTTCCAACTCTCTGAAAAAAACACCAAAAACAGCATATTGGATTGGAAAAAATGTTTTATTTCTTATAATTCTCCATATATTGACAAAGTAATAAATAACGAGTGGTTTAATAGTAATAAAATGTGTTTAATAGAAGTAAAATTAGACGCATTTCGCGGAGGGGAAGGGAACGACATACACGCGGGGGGGGCTGTTCGGGGCTGACTTTATCCACGGCAACGCCGCACTCATGTAAAACATGTTTTATTTCTTCTAATTCGCTATGTATTGACAAAGTAATAAATAACGAGTGGTTTAATAGTAATAAAATGTGTTTAATAGAAGTAAAATTAGACGCATTTCACGTAGGGGAAGGGAACGACATACACACCGAGGCGGAGGGGGGGGCTGTTCGGGGCTGACTTTATCCACGGCAACGCTGCTCTCGTGTAAAACATGTTTTATTTCTTCTAATTCGCCATGGATTGACAAAGTAATAAATAACGAGTGGTTTAATAGTAATAAAATGTGTTTAATAGAAGTAAAATTAGACGCATTTCGGGAGGGGAAGGGAACGACATACACACGGAGGCGGAGGGGGCTGTTCGGGGCTGACTTTATCCACGGCACTCGTAAACGAACAAATACATTTAAATTAACTTGGATTAATATATACAGACACTCAACGTTTAATGTAACTTCACACAAAACTGAATTCTAATTTAGTTTTAATCTTTTTTACCTTTGTAACGGGTTGGCCCCACCCCGACGTTCCGCCGGAGCCTTCAAAACGAACGCATCAAGAGTTGTTTGGAACTTGCCGCTTCTCCGTGTCTGATTACCGAGTGTACATATATTCCAGATCTTTTCTTTGCAAAACTCTGCCGATCCATTGTTGTTTACCTGGTATGTAAATGTAGACCAAAGTGGGGGGAAAAAATGGGTATGGAAATGCAAAGTCCGCCCAATGCGAGTAGAAAGATTTTATACACGAAAGAGATGCAAAAAAAAAATGCCATGGCCACCTGGCTTGGTCGCATCACGAAATTTTGACCGCATCACGGGCGAATTATTCGATCGAAATTTCCCTCGTAAGACGAGCATTTTGTATGACGAGCGGTCGTATGACGAGGTACCACTCTGTATATGTATATGGAATTTTAGCCTTGCGGTAGCCTGTAAGAAACTTTTTTTAAAGACTCTTCATTAATCATTTTTAATACATTCAAATGAAAAAATAGAAGGCTTACAAGTTGTAAGTTACAATAAGAATGTTTCATTTGTAATTTTGTCTATTTCCACCTATTCCCCAGAGTCCCGTCCGCTTTCAATTCCTATGAAGGTGATGCCTGATACGACAGTGGCTGAATCATTGGCAACTTCGGAAGAACGAATGAAAGAGCTCATTGCTCATGCTTGGGATTCTGTTAAACGCCTAACGCTACAGGTAACAACACTCATTTCTATGTTGACTGTTTGTAAATGCCCAGATCATTTTCTCCAATGATTGCATGATATTTGCACGTGTATCTTTGCTGTTAGATCCTACGTTGGTTGCAAACATTGCAATGTGAAAAGGAACATTTTTAATGCAAAATATCAAAATATTCAATTTGAAAAAAGAAAGTCTATCTTGATGAGAAACATGCTTTTTAATTACAGAAATTACAATTTTCTTACCAGAAGTTCAAGATGTGGTAGCCATATTGGTTCTAATGTCAAAATATCTCAATTCTTTTCATGGTTCATATTACTCCAATAGTTGTCACTTTTGAACAAGAAATACAATGAAAAAAATCAATATTAGCAAGTTAGCTTAGTGTTGCGATGTTCTTTGATAGCGCTGGGACACCTCATCTACACAATTACTCCGGTCAGAGAGTGACACGAAAGCACGCAGATGATTCTTCAGCTTCTTTTATATCAATTCCAAGTGATTGATAATGTAGAGCATTATTCTTTGACAACACATTACAGTCAACTTTGATGAACACTGAATCAAACTCCGCTGGAAACGTTCGTGGTGCTCTCTACTAAAGACTACAACTAAATCTACAACTATAGGACCCTAAGCTGTCCGACCTAGGTGCTTGAACGAAAAGAAGGATGTAACCAGCCTTTTAATGAAAACAACGGAAAACATAGGAAATTTATAACAATTAAGTGGAATTTTGTTTTTGTTCAAAATCAAGGCTACTCGCGTTTGGCCAGTCAGAGCACATTTAACTAGGTTTATACGTCAGCACCCTAGCTAAGATGGCTGCCTGGGACCCAGGTAAGATGGCTGTGCCCCGAGTGAGCAGTGACGGGAACGTGAGTTTTTTCAAGTTTTATGCAAGATACGTCCGTTTTTTTTTCTTGAATTTCATTAATAGACGTCAAAGCAAATTTTGTTTAGCGTCTTATCTGTTTATCTTTTCTCTATTTTGAAATAAATGAAAGCATCGGCCGAATTCACTTACGTCGTGACGTCACGCACCGACGCAACGGCCATTTTTGTAGTGACGTCATCGTGTCACGGCGCCGTCAATTTGCAGTTTTATTGCATGTCGTGTTTTTATGCGCATATAAGCCGTACCCTCGATTCAGTCATCATTTTTTGTCCGACAAAAGCGGCTTATATGCGAGTGAATTTGGTAACTTTTAATTCACAAAAGGGTTTCTAGGTGAGTAAACCCATATAATTGCATAAAAATGAAAAACGCAAGTAAACGACCTGTGATACAAACCCGACCGGCCTTATCAATTCCATTTGATTCTCACTGCACAGACAACACAAACTAATGTATGTCAAACATGAAAAAGAGGATGACGTGCAAATTTGTGGGCACGGTTGGGGTCCACGAATCCCGATCTCATGTCAGGTCATTGAGCTGTTTACAATAAGTTAACTCAACATTATGATATTTTTGGCGAGCCCTTTATTGCGTCCACTTTCTTCTGTCCAGCATTGAAATCCATATCACACATTCATTTGGTTCTGTTACCATTTATTCCTTTATCTTGACGTTCAAAAAACATGTAATTCGGATTACGCATGTTTCATTCACTTAATTGAATTGAATTGAGTGCTTTTTTGTAATTATCCAAGTATAACGAAATTTAAAGCTTCACCACAAAGTCCACAAATAACAACAACAAACAAAAAAATACATAATGATAATTATGATAATAATAAATGAATGAATAATCAATAAATAATAAATAAGTAGTCAACATAATTAGTAGTCAACAACATATGAATAAGTGGTCACATAAATAAGTAGGTACAAAAAGTGATTAAAGTGGTTAGCAGTCTATGGAGTTTTAGTGCAAGAGCAAAATAAGAAATTAATCGTATACGTTGGCAGGTATGCATATATAACCCTTTCATCTAGAGAACTAGGATGGAAAAGCCTTGCCAAACATGTCCGGTGAGATGAGCGGAGGATTCAGTTTGGCTTGCTGTACAGACGCTCCCCTACTTACGAACGAGTTAGGTTCCGAGCGATTGTTCATAAGTTGAATTTGTTCGTAAGTTGCTCAGTGCTATATTTTGTATTATAATTTATGTTTAAGGCCTATATAATTATATTGAAGATTTATATACGTGCATTTGAATGTGTACAGCTTGTATAAGTAACACACACTGGTTTGTACTGAAAAAAACATTTAATAAAATGGAGAGAATACATACAGTACTGTATACATACATTAGAGAGATAGAGATTTACTAGAAACTGGTCGAAAGAAGCTATCTAATGACGATTGCAGTTTTCTTTTTTTCATCATAAATGATACGGTAGCACTGTATGGCATCCTTCAATTGATTTGCAAACTTTGCGCAACGTTCAATATTTGGGTCCTGCTGCTCGATCTTTATGTTTATAAATGGTACTGACGGTCGAATGATTCAAGTTGTATTCACGTGCAACGCTCACCACTTTCTGACGCGCATCAAGCTTCGTTATTATTGCCACTCATTTCAAATGAAATGGCTTGCCTCTTCCTTGCACCTCCCTCAATAGAAGCCTTTCGCTTTTCACCAACCATATTCAATAATGGATACACAAGATATTTAATGATACAAATGAAAAAGGTTCTTTGTGCACTGGAGATGCGTTCACGCACTTCCGCATTGCAACGAACTGGACAGAGGAAGGTAGATGCTGGGTGAGCTGAGCGCTCACAGCGCCAGGCGTCGGTATTAGCGGCGGAAAGAAGCACTACTTGGAAAAAGGCGTGCAATACAAAATCAAACTTACGAAAATTTTTCGACAAACACAATTTGTGGACATGTTCGTATGTACCGTTGTTCGTAACTCGAATGTTCGTAAGTAGGGGAGCGTCTGTATTCCATCACGCTACATAAATCAGAAATGTGCACTGCAACTCAATTCACTACATGTGTATATACATTTTCAATACCTTCTGTCCTCATTGGGGTCCCAATTGAGCTTGAGCGTTTCTTAGGTGACTGGACAAAAGGCTGCGTATACCCTGTATTGCCGGTATTCAGTTGCAAGATCATGCAGGAAACAACCAATCGCACACTCCACCCTACTTCGGTCAATTCAGTGTGATCATTTCACCTAAAATGCATTTGTGTTCAAGATTATTAAAGCACCCTGCCCTACAGTGTTGAAGTAAATTTGACATTTCTTTTTCATCTTATTAAATATGAAAAGATAGAAATAAAAATCATACTAGAACATTATATGCTGATGTGGGGGTTGCATAATTTTTAACACAAGTGTGGTTGTTTCCCCAATGTGGTAAGATTTACTAAAATATCACCAATTCAATGGAAAATGTTACAGATTTAACTTAGAAATTAGAGCTTTTATGGACATCCTCTGGCCTAATTTGGCCCGAGGCCACCCCTTCGAACCCATCTGCGCTGGCTCAGTATGCCAAACAAGGTTGTGAGTTGATTGTTTGAGCTTAGAGGGTGGGATCAGCCGATGCAGGCCAGGCCCGCCGCTCTTTAAGGCCACTGTTGGATCAATAAACGCAGCGATCAAAGTTGCAATTAACCCACTGCGCTAACACAAACATCTAGGCCAGCAGAAACAAACAAAGCCTTCATGTCACCTAAAGCGTTTATTTTTGCAGATTTCCACCTCAGCCAGGGAGACCTCCAGTGCCTGTCAGCTTCTGTAAGCACTGTTAGAAGAGAGGAATGTTTGGGGCTTCAGGGATGGCTGACTGCCTTTCTGTGCTTCTGTGCCAGGCCACAAGCTTATTGCTCGTGATATCTCCAGTCAAAGGGCATCATGCCTACATGCCTTTCTCTCAGTATTTTAAAGGAAAAATAGTTGATTGAATCGCTAAATAATACATGTATACATCCACACACCACAATTCACATCTGCACAGTTTCATCTTTAAATATACACATTAATCTTCTACATTTCTGAAAGACACTATTTACATTATTTCAACCAGTATTCCAAACGTGTTTATGGGTACAGCTGGAAATGCAGGCTAGTCTGAAGAAGGAGGGGAAAAGGTGAAAAGTGGGCTAGGTGTCCAATGACATACTGTGGGGTGGCGGGGGCAATGGTCCTTGTGTCCATCTGACCAGCCTTATCGGAAACACTGTCCTGGCTGGTGCAGGCGCAGGAACCTACTTTTTGTGAGATGAACTCGTTTTGGAAAAGTTGGAGGTCAGTTTTAGAAACGGGCCGTGTCTGTCCTGTCTATAGTCACTTAATCTCTCCCATAGCCTTCATGAAATCCAAATTAAACAAAGTTTGCATTACTCATATTCTGTGACCAGACGTTTCGTCGAAAGATGTTTGGTCCCCGGATGTTTGGTCCCCGGATGTTTGGTCCCCGGACGTTTGGTCGACCGGACGTTTGGTCGAACGGACGTTTGGTAGAAAGGACGTTTGGTAGAAAGGACGTTTGGTAGAATGGACGTTTGGTAGAACGGACGTTTGGTAGAACGGACGTTTGGTAGAACGGACGTTTGGTAGAACGGACGTTTGGTAGAACGGACGTTTGGTCCCCGGGTTCGCTCGCTGTCAAATTATGACAGAGTTTACCGTTGATATTTTGATATTAGCTATTTAGATATTAAACTCACTCTCTCTCATGATTATAATTTTGAGAGCTGGTTTCAACAGTAACAACCCGGCGACAAAACGTCCGGTCGACCAAACGTCCGTTCTACCAAACGTCTTTCGACGAAACGTCCGAGTACCCTCATATTCTAATGTAGAAATGTGTCACCACTGCAAGTGAACAAGAGCAGCAATGTGGCTTCATTGTACAAACCTGGAGATGATGTATTATCACTCTTTATAGTGACTTCTACCATTCTAGGGAATCGTTTTAAACACTGTGCCAATATTTAACTGCAGTTCTCATGTTGGGAACATTCTTATTTCCTGCAAAGTTAACCAAAGAGACAAATGAATCCTCGGAAGGGTTTTGGGGTGATAATGGCTAAATAGGTTCATATTCTTAATGTTAGCACATTTTAAAACTATAGACTCTTAGTAACAGCTTTTTTGTTGTTGTTTTTGTGAAAGCTTTAAAGGTGATTTTTATGGAACAGAATATTATTTTTTACAAGTGCTTAGCTCATAAATTGAAATCCTGCCCACATTTTATGTGGGATGTGCGGATGTGGGTAACACGAACAAAACTCATCATTGTTTTTTTTTTCCAAATGTGTCTTTTCCAATATTATTTATTGCTCAGGTGGTGGTATTTTGATCCAAAATCCAGATTGAATTTGTAGTGCTTTAGTGATTAGAGATGAAAGTTTAGGTAGGCCCTGCATCATTGGAATGCCTGAAATGGTGGATTAGGGCCTAAATCCTAGAATAAGCAACCGTCACCTCTGAAATTGCCTGCAGGTTCTCCTCAAAAGTGGCCTTCAATTCATTGTTTTTCAAACAGTTAAATTGAACAGAATCTTGTTTGTCAGTGTCAATCATTTGACAGAGATGCAGTATTCAGATTTGTTATTGAGTGACACACAGATTGCATCTCTATCAAGTGGATCTGTTTTGATTGATCACTGACTGTGTTGAGTAATGTTGATGGTTTGGAGACTGTTTTTAAATATTGAAGGAGGATAAATAGTTGAATTGCAGGTCCTCAATAAGGTTGTTGTGGTGCTGACGACTGTGTATGTACACGTATGTGTATATGTGTGTATATATATATATATATGTATATATATATATATATATATATATATATATATATATATATATTTCAGCAACACATTTATTTATATTTTTATTCATGTATTTAGTTATTAACTTACTTATTAGCTATCTATTTATGTCTAAAATGCCTTTCCTATTTCTGCATCCTCACCCTCTTGCTACTGTGACAACGAAATTTCCCAAATACGGGATGAATAAAGTTATTCAATATCCAATAAATAAGGGCAAGCAGTGTAGGTCAAAACTGATCGCCAGCTAATTGCAGAGCATATAGTACAGACGCTCCCCTACTTACGAACGAGTTAGGTTCCGAGCGACTTTGTTTGTAAGTTGATTCAGTGCTATATTTTGTATTATAATTTATGTTTAAGGCCTATATAAGTATATTGAAGGTTTATATAAGTGCATTTGTATGTTTAAGGCTTGTATGAGTAACACGCATTGGTTTGTACTGAAAAAAACATTTCATAAAATGGAGAGAATATGTACAGTACTGTATATATATATAGAGAGAGAGATTTATGTATTAGAAACTGGCCGAAAGAAGCGATCTAACGACGATTGCACAGTTTTCTTCTTTTTTTCATTATAAATGATGCGGTAGCAGTGTATTGCATCATTCAATTGATTAGCAAACTTTGTGCAACGTTCAATATTTGGGTCCTGCTGCTCAATCTTTCTGTTTATAAATGGTACTGACGGTCGAACGATTCAAGTTGTATGACCGTGCAACGCTCACCACTCTCACGCGCATCAAGCGTCGTTATTATTGCCACTCATTTCAAATGAAATGGCTTGCCTCTTCCTTGCAACTCCCTCACTAGAAGCATTTCGCTTTTCACCAACCATATTGAATAATGGCTGCACGAGATATTTCATGATAAAAATAAAAAAGGTTCTTTGCGCACTGGCGATACGTCACGCACTTACGCAACTTACGCAACCTACGCAACCTACGCAACAAAATCGAACTTACGAACATTTTTCGACATAAACGCAATTTGCAGACATGTTCGTATGTACCGTTGTTCGTAAGTCGTATGTTCGTAAGTAAGGGAGCGTCTGTACAGCCAAACAACATTTCACACTTAAACAAAAATCACAGATTTAGAGTATTCACTAATGTGTTCAATACTTTGTCTATATACATGTAAATATTGCCATATCTTTGAATGGTGTATGAATAAAGTTAAATGTTTGTGCTAGCACACCGTAATACATTTTTAACTGTAACCTGATTATTCTATTGTATGCATTTAGGAAGACTGATCATGTGGGCACATTAGCAAATATAAACTGTGACTTTATTATCAGACCTCTCAAGTACACAGCCATTGCACTCCTATCAAAGAACCATCCCAGCAAGCTACTTGTTTATAAGCAGTCGTTCATTTAAATTTTCACCAGATGGTAGAGATTATTCACTCTTTCACTTAACTGTTATGATATCTAAAACTACAGTAATCCCTTGAATATCGCAGATAATGTAGACCAAACATGGCCGAAATAATCACACAATGGCGAAGTAGGATCACCCCTATTATTACTACCATACGACATGTTTTTGCGCCTAAACAAAAGGACAAGTACAGAAGCACAAATATCATGACGTGTATTTATCAAATACTACAGTTCTAAGCATATGAAAAGACTGTAAAGAATTAATATCTAATCTCATCTCTTTTTCTGAACCGCTGTATCCTCATTAGGGTTGTGGAGGGTGCTGAAGCCTGCCCCAGCTAACTCTGGGCCAGAGGCAGGGGACACCCTGAATCGGTGGCCAGCCGATCGCAGCGCACAAGGAGACGGACAACCATGCACACTTACATCTATACATACGGGCGATTTATAGTTTCCAATCAGCCTATCATGCATGTTTTTGGAATGTGGGAGGAAACCGGAGCACCCGGAGGAAAACCCACGCAGGCCCGGGGAGAACATGCAAACTCCACTCAGATGGATATGACCTGGATTTGAACCCAGCACCCCAGAGCTGTGAGGCCGACGCGCTAACCACTCGTGCCATCGGGCCGCCCTTAATGTCTAAATATTATCTATATATAAAAAAATTGGTATAAATACTTTAAATACTGCACTCACAGCAAAAATAGTTCCTCTCTGCTTGATGTAAATTTAAAAAAAAACAGGTTAATGGGAGTTTTAGTCCAAGTCCATTATACTTGTATAAAGACAACAAAGGCATTCAATTCAAGTCCTCCTGCACAATCCAGACCTTTTCTTAAACTTTTCAAACCAGCCCTTGCTTGCAATAAAACCACGAGGCTCACTCGCGCCACTGGAACGAGGCTAAGGTCCATCAGTGTCTTCGTCAGGAGCTAAGCTATCCAAAAGGGTCTTGGCTTTGCTTCTAATCATGTTAGTATCCAGAGGAATTTTCTCCCTACAATCCGAGATCCACACCGATGAGGCATTCTCCATCTTTTATTCCTCGTGGTGACCACTCGCTTCTCCCTACCGTCCGAGATCCAGAGCAATAGGGCATTTGCCATCTCAACGATGATTTTATTTTATTCCTAGTGGTTACTGAATCTTCCTTCTTCATGTAACGGACGGTGAATTCATTCATGATGACACCGGACACTTTTCAACAATGCTAGAATAGCCTTGGCATAGAAAGAGGAAAAGGCAACAAGAAGTCCTTCTCGGCTACATTTCTTCACCGCGTCGTTCTTCTACAGTGAAATTTCGCATTTTCTTCTGTGCTGAGTACCATCCATTTCAGCGCCAAAGAAGAGGCGTTGCCCTGATTTCCGCCATTTTCCACTGCCATTTTCCACTGCCATTTTCCATCTCCTGTCTTCCCTTTGCGAGTTTCAGCGTGGATTTTGACATTTTTTTCAGATTTCTTTTTTTCAATATTTAAGATTTTAAAAAATCGCCATGTACTGAAGCTGCGAATGTTGAAGCCCCAATTGTTGAAGCCACAAAGTGGTGAAGAATCATAGTTTATTCTATATTTGTTTATATAAATGGAAGGGGTGATAAAAGTACCAAAACACATGTACTGCTTCATTGACTAAATGTTACTCAAGTAAATATAGAGTACTGGTGTAAAGTAAAATGTACTTAGTGTTTGTAGTTAAAAGCATTTTTGCAAAATGCCCCACCCCCTTCGTTCTCATTCATTCATTTTTTTTCTGAACAGCTTTATCCCCATTAGGTTCATGGGGGGTGCTGGAGACTATCCCAGCTGACTCTGGGCCAGGTGCTGGGGACACCCTGAATCAGTGTCCAGCCGATCGCAGGGCACAAGTAGACCGACAACCATGCACACCCCATCTTTCTCTCTTCATTTTGTTTTACTCTGTCAATAAAGCGTTTTAAAATGCAATTGAGTAAATTAATTCCAAATAACTTTCTATTTGTAAAAGTCAAATAACTGATTTAAAAAAAAACAACAACCTCAAATTGCAACTTGTTCATTTAAAAAATACTTTCAGTAATGAGAGTAAAGGTAAATGTTACTTTTCACCCCTGGTCAATTACCAACTCATGCGATAGCACTGTGCTCCGTTTGTTTGTCAGATTTTTTTCTCTTGCTTCTTGCCGCCCCCCTCTTTTGATGGCAAGAAGTAAGTGACTTTGATGTAATTTATTATTTATTAGAAGACTTGGTTTAAGGTTTAAATCTCCAGGAAATTAAAGTAAGTCAGTGTCGTCTGAAGTAATGTTTTTGTCGTTAAGCTCTGGCACGTGTGTTTTCATATGGAGTTGATTGGTTTAAAGCTCATTTAATATCAAGTTCCTGATCAAAATGGAACTGTTCTGTCAATATGAAATGGTTTCGGCAGCGCTGGACACGCATGCTGTCTCGCATTATACATTTGTTTTTCTGTTTCAATCTGTCATTTGATGTATTATTTCTGAAAGGTTATTCCTGGCTTGCTTTTTCTTGATTGGATTGTCATGTCATGAGATGTGCTTCACTCTCTAGCTTAATTTCCACAGCCAAAATGTTTGCAATGTATTCAGTTATACAGCCACATTGCCCTGAACCATTGAGGACAGACTTGTGTAAGAGTTATTCCATGCAGCAATTCCACCCCTCATTCTAAGCTATTTTTGCATCGATTTCCAAATTTTGAATATTCCTTTCTCATTACTTGGAAATCCTACCCTCCCATGGGTTTTTCCTCAAATCACTATTCATTTTCCACAATCGAGCTGTCGAAAAACCCAAATTTGTCAGTGTTTCTTGAGTCTAGTGTAATGTGACAGCCAAGCGTCTCACGCCCTTTGCATCTGATGGAACAAACCTTTGGTCATCCTGGCATCCTTGGTTTCCTGTTCTGACATTGTGCATGCTTCCCCTTTCACAGCACGTGGAAAAACCTGACATCCCCATCAGCTCATACTAAAGAGTCATAGTCGTACAGGCTAAACTACAGTTGTGGTCAAAAGTTTACATACACTTGTGAAGAACATAATGTCATGGCTCTCTTGAGTTTCCAGTTATTTCTACAACTCTGATTTTTCTCTGATACAGTGATTGGAACAGATACTTCTTTGTAAAAAAAAAAACATTCATGAAGTTTGGTTCTTTTATGACTTTATTATGGGTGAACAGAAAAAAGTGAGCAAATCTGCTGGGTCAAAAATATACATACAGCAGCGCTAATATTCCGTAACATGTCCCTTGGCCATTTTCACTTCCATTAAGTGCTCTTGGTAGCCATCCACTAGCTTCTGGTTGAATCTTTGACCACTCCTCTTGACAGAATTAGTGCAGTTCAGTTAAATTTGATGGCTTTCTGACATGGACTTGTTTCTTCAGCATTGTCCACAAGTTCTCAATGGGGTTTAAGTCAGAACTTTGGGAAGGCCATTCGAAAACCTTAATTCTAGCCTGATTTGGCCATTCCATTACCACTTTTGATGTGTGTTTGGGGTCATTGTCCTGTTGGAGCACCCAACTGCGCCCAAGACCCAATCTTCGGGCTGATGACTTGAGGTTATCTTGAAGAATTTGAAGGTAATCCTCCTCCTTCATTATCCCATTTACTCTGTAAAGCACTAGTTCAATTGGTAGCTAAACAGCCCCACAGCATAATACTACACCACCGTGCTTGACGGTAGGCATGGTGTACTTGGGGTTAAAGGCCTCACCTTTTCTCCTCCAAACATATTGCTGGGCTTTGTGGCCAAACAGTTCGATTTTTGTTTTGTCTGACCACAGAACTTTCCTCCACAAGGTCTTATCTTTGTCCATGTGATCAGCAGCAAACTTCAGTCGAACCTTAAGGTGCCGCTTTTGGAGCAAGGTCTTCCTTCTTGCACGACAGCCTCTCAGTCCATGGAGATGCAAAACACGCTTGACTGTGGACACTGACACCTGTGTTCCATCAGCTTCTAATTCTTGGCAGATCTGCTTTTTGGTGATTCTTGGTTGAATCTTCACCCTCCTGACCAATTTTCTCTCAGCAGCAGGTGATAGCTTGCATTTTCTTCCTGATCGTGGCAGTGACAAAACAGTGCCATTCACTTTATACTTATAAACAATTGTTTGCACTGTTGCTCTTGGGACCTGCAGCTGCTTTGAAATGGCTCCAAGTGACTTTCCTGACTTGTTCAAGTCAAGGATTTGCTTTTTCAGATCCAGGCTGAGCTCCTTTGACTTTCCCATTGTAGCGTTTGTGGGCGTTTGCATCCAATGAGCCCTATTTAAATGGCCTCAGAGAAGTCACCAGCTGTAGTCCCTCATAATCAATCAAGAGAAGTTAAGAGGCCATGCTATGAAACTCATTTCACTGACACAACTTTCTAAGTCACCAGAATTGCTAATTGGTGTTGCTGTATGTATATTTTTGTCCCAGCAGATTTGATCACTTTTTCTGTTAACCCATAATGAAGTCATAAAAAAACCAAACTTCATGAATGTTTTTTTGTGACAAATAAGTATCTGTTCCAATCACTCTATCAGAGAAAATTCAGAGTTGTAGAAATAACTGGAAACTCAAGAGAACCATGACATTTTGTTCTTCACAAGTGTATGTAAACTTTTGACAACAACTGTACTTCCATTCTTTTGTTTATTGGCTTGTTACAAAGCTGTGAAGTATAATTGTGGTGAATACCATACTTGACCATACAGAACCTCAGATGAGCTGTTTTGCCTTCACAAAGCCCACACACCCATTCTCTGCTCTGGTGCTGAGTGCACGCCAAGTTCATTGTATTTCCACTGTGCATGCAAATACATAATTACCATTAACAAAAACATGAACTCTTCCAACCTCCTTTCCCTCCCTCCTCTCCCGTTTTAATTCATCTTCAACCCTTGCTCAGAACACAACATGAATTTTCCATGCAGAATCAATGCCTGGTCATGGAGTGAGCTCGAAATGCCAAGCTTTGACCCTGACCAAAGGAGTGATGCACATTGGGCTAGAGTGACAAATTAACATGGATTTATTTAAGAAAAAGGGGTGTGTCATAGACTTGGCCATGCTTAATGATTAATTTGCAACATTTTGCACTCCGACTCTTGCTTGGTCCATCTGTCAGCCTTCTCAGGTCTCCCAGGTTTGTTCTGAAAGTGGATGTTTCCCTCTACGTGCTTGGGAGTGAGACAGAAGTCAAACATGATACCACAGAGGATTCATGAATAGTTTTTTTTAGGTAAACCACAGTGACTTGTTGTTAACAATAATTTGGAAAACAGGGTGAATAATAGCCCAGTGAGATTTGAGGGCTTCCAAGATTTCAGTGGCTTCATAGTATTTCTGTTGATATTTTAGCCCATTCTGACCTTACATTTGATATGGTTTGCTGAGCTAAGGAAAGCAGTGAGTACTTGCATTGTGGCTTCTTATTGCAACTTATTATAATACCCGTTGATATTGATAATTACATAGGCCTCATCTTGTTTACCATATTTTCTCGCATATTAGCCACCTCCGCCTATAAACCGTATCCTTAAAATGGCCGTAAAATTCAACAATTTTAAGTTCTCTCCTATAAGACGCCCCCTGGTTCACAATTTTCACCTCCAGATTCACGGTTTTAATAGGGAGCACAAATGTGTTACTTTTAAGGGAAAATCTTGAGAAAAATCATTGTACGTGGTATTTCTGGGATACTGTATGAATCAAAAGGATCGTGTGCTGGATTGCACATTATTTGTGTCAACATTAGTACCAATATCTCGATTCTTTCGATGGTTCATATTACTGCAATAGTTGTCACTTTCGAACAAGAAATAAAAAAAACAAAGTGGAAATAGGAAGTCACAAACAGTGCTGACATGGTAAACACTACGCACACATGTATCGAGGCTACTCGCGTCTGGCCTGTCAGAGCACCTACCGGTAAAAGGTAAAATGGCGGCACCCTGAGTGAGCAATTGCAGGCATAAGTGAGTTTTTTCATGTTTTTTGCAAGATACGTTTTTTTTCCTTAAATTTAATTCATAGAAGTCAAAATAAATGTTGTTGAGCTTTTTAATTGTTTATCTTTTTTTTTTAATAAATGACCGTATCCGCCGCTTTGTGTTTCGTGTTTGTCACCTTGCAATTTCATGCATGTCAAGTCTAATTTGTGCGCATTTTGGATTGGATTGGATAACTTTATTCATCCCATGTTCGGGAAATTTCATTGTGACAGTAGCAAGAAAAGGCATAGTTATAAGTTAAAAAGTACAATCGCAAAGGCCGCAGAACAACAAAGCAAAAGTAAAAAGTACAAAGCAAATCAAAGTAAATGGGATCATTAAGAATCACCAAATCAAATCATTAAGACAGAAAAGCAGCAAAAACACAAAACGAGCAAGAGTGGACGGAGCTACCGCCACCGGCTGCCACTTGAACGGCGCCATTTTGGTTGCGATAGCAAAAACGGATACAGACCCAAAAGACGTAAAGTTGGACAAAAGCTTGAACCACACACAGGAAGTCTTCCACAAGATGGGGAACTATGATCAATCCGTACACTTGATTCAGTCATCATTTTTTTAGCTACAAATATGGTGGTACTTTTATTTTCTTTGCAATATTTGTTTTGATTCAAATTATTCTAGTAACTACTATGTTGCCTTAATAAATGTATGATATCTCATAAAATTTAATACGCCCCTCCAATTTCTGTAATATTTTAATAATATATTTTCATGGGACAACACTGGAGAAATTTCACTTTGATAGAATTTAAAGTAGTCACTATAGAGCTTGGATAATAACAGACATTTATTGTATGTTGATAACAGTCTAATTTGAATTTTGTGAGAAGCGATGGAAAATACAAGATTCATAAACCATTTTACCAAAAATAAATACTATATATTTTTTGTTGCGTTGTATGTTCTCCATATACACATCTTTTGTAGACAGGTAACAAGAGATTATGCAGTAACAAAAACTATGACCTATACAAACGACAACAAAGCTGTGACTCAAAACAGTACACAAAATACAATAAAGTCAATGTACTGTAATCCCTCGAATTTTGCGGATAATGTAGCGCAGACATGGCCGCAATAATCGAAAAACCAAGCAATAGGATCACCCCTATTATTACTACAATACTACTACATGTTTTCGCACCTATACAAAAATACAAGTACACGAGTACAATTATCAAGAAGTGTATTTATCAAATTTTACAGTTATAAACATATGAAAAGACTAATGTATTAATATCTAAATATAATGTATATATTTAAACATTGTAAATACTTTAAATACCGTACTCAAAGTGAACATAGTTCCTTTCTGCTTGATATAAATAAAGGAAAAACGGTTAATGGGAGTTCTAGTCCAAGTCCTCCTGCACAGTTCAGACCTTCAAGGGGCACAGAGGTACAGCTTCGGGATGAAATAGTTTAAGAACCAGTCCTTTGTGAGGGCTTTCATGATCCAGGCTTTCCTGTTGCTCATCCAGTAGACAGGCAGCAAGGCTTTGTTCTTGTTTTTTAAAGCATGATGATGGCCGAACTAGTAGATTATGGCTGGCTTTACCAGGAAGCCTGCAGCATTCCCACACATGATGATGATCCGGATTTGAGTTCATCTTTGAATAAGATTGTCCAGGAGGGCATTCTCTTTCAAAATAGGCCAGTCTCATCCATGTTAAAACTTGCTCCGGAAGATAACTAACCAATCTCTTGAATTTTGTGAGGGAACTCTTCCTTGACGTTCCATTTCGCTGCCTCTTGGTCTGCCGATCAGTCTTCCCCATACAGCGAAACACTTTGTAGACCATACCTATTCTTAAACTTTTCAAACCAGCTGTTGCTTGCAAATAAAACCACGAGGCTTACTCGCGGCACTGGAATGAAACTGAGGTTTATCTTCATTGTCTTTGTTAGGAGTTAAGCTATCGTAACAGGTTTTGGCTTTGGTTCTAATCATGTTGGTATCCAGAGGAATCTTCTCCCTACCGTCCGAGATCCACACCGATGAGGCATTATCCATCTTAACGATGATTTTATTCCTCGTGGTTACCACTCGCTTGGTGTCCTTGGAGAAGGGCATCGTTACCATCTTCCAATTGTTCGCTTCTTTCCTCTGGATGTAGAGCACGATAGATTTATTCATGATGCCTTAGATGAATGACGCAGGACGCTTAGGAGGCATTTTAAACGGGGATTCAAAATCCAAACAATTCTGGAAATAGGCTCAGCGCAGTCTTTCTGTGCGCAATGCAAAATGTAACCCAAAGAAAATTAAAGAAAATTTTGTTGGTGCGAAGTGGTGAAGTATCACAGCATGCTGTTACTTCCGGCCAACATGAGTGAAAAAATTAAAGCTTGGAGTTTTCGTATGGCTGTGATTAGAATCTCATTCTGCTAAGATACAGTTTTCTTGGCAATAAAAAATGTTTTTGTTTTCTTTATCAGATGAGATAAATGCAGCTACCTATATTGCCTTCAAACACATTGGAATAATCAACTGTGTTAGATTAAGTTTAACCTCATTTTTCCCCATCTTCATCCTGGTGTCTAATGTTTATCCTATCTTTCTGTCGTCTGTCTCCTATGACGGAATTTTTATGCCTGAATCTTGCCTCTGTGTGCACAAAAATGTACCAACAGAATGGATTCAAATATCACATAGGAATGAAACTGTAATGTTAACTGGGGAACACCTAGCTATAGCGTGTAGTAGATCTCTACTTGCCAAAGTCAAATGTCAACATGTGTGTCCAGGTGTATAGATGGATGCAGTAATAATAATAATAAATAATCAAGTTGGAGGAGTTCAGTGTGTGGCACGTAGAATAACCCATGTGACGTAGATTACCGCGGAAATCTGCAACCACTTGATTGTTTTAACTTCTGCTTTTGGAAAAATAGCCATTCATTCACCCATTCATTCATTTTCCGTACCGCTTATCCTCACAAGGGTCATGGCGGTGCTGGCGCCTATCCCAACGAACTATGGGCACCACGTGGGAAACACCCCGAATTTGTGGCTCACACTCATACCTAGGAGCAGTTTACAGATAACCCATGCAAGCCCGGGGAGAACATGCAAACTCCACTCCTGGGAGGCTGCCGAAAATAGGACCAATATCAAAATTAATGGAATTTTTTTCTTAGTTTTTCTGTCTTCTAAAAGTTTTCCCATGTCATATGTTTAGGTTAGATGGGGTGAAAATGTATAATATCTGGTCTGTAATTCATACACGGCTTTGGATTAAAATGACTATTCACACAATTATCATTGGCCATGCGGTTCAGAAAATGAATGAATAAATGAACATTTTTTCAATTGTGTTCTCTTTGTAGTTGGAGCTGCAATCATTCTGTGTGTTCCTGCCCAGTGACAGCCTTCCGTCTCCAAGTACCATCATTTTTGGTGACATTCCTGGTACGGTTCGTAGCTGGTACCACAACCAAGCGTCTATGCCAGGAACCCTTGTAGTTTGCCTGCCCCAGATCAGTGTTCTCAGTGCTGGACACAAGTACATGGAACCGGTGCAGGAGCTTCCATTTGTGGTTTCCAAACCAATCCTGGAGGAAGGTAAGTTAAATAATTTATGGTAGGCTATGAAATGCATTAGAAGAAAATTTAGTGTCAATACCAAATACATTGATTTTCACGAATAACAGTTAAATTTCAATGCAGACATCAAGAGGTGTGTGTATATATATATATATATATATATATATATATACACACATATATATGTATATACATATATATGTATGTGTATATATATGTATATACATATATATATATATATACACACATATATATGTATGTGTATATATATGTATATACATATATATATATATATATATATATATATGTGTGTATATACATATATATATATATACATATATATGTATATATACATCTATATATATAGATATATAGATATACATAGATAGGGATAGGGATATTACATGGGGATTTTGATGTCAATAAGACATAGGATGGAGATTCATCATCATTATTGCCTTTTCATCACTAAGCAAACCTTTGACCGAATAGTACTCATTTACCATTACATAAAACAAACAAACTTAAGCTTTGAAAAATAGCGATAGATCCTTCCACATATGGCCTGCACACCTGGCAAAGTTGACGTAAGCCTTGAAAGTGCAGCAGTGTTTTGTTCTTTTTTTTTTATCTTAGAGAAACATTTTTTTTTCAACTTTACCCTTTGGTGGTATTAGGATTGGGCATCAAGTTCGAAAACAAAAAAATCTTGGGAGGAAATGACAAGAGAAAGTTATCTTTGAAATATTTCTGTTAAATTTCTTCTAAGAATGTACGTCAACTCACTGGTGTGCCGCAAGAGATGGTCCTCTGTACCGCAGGAAATAATAAGCCAACAAGTCATACATTGTATTATTCCGATAGAAAAGTTGAAATTTAACAGATAGACATGCATCGCTGCAGGACTAGCGTTAGCGTTCCTGTCAATTCTGTGCACAAAACAGATCTCATTTAGCAATTTTCACATTTATGAAAATGTTGATGTTTTACTGTTTTTTTTAATTCACATTACCACCAGGTGATGCTTTCCCATGGACAATCAACCTGAGTCAGTTTAGTGTGTATACTTTGCTGGGGCAGCAGAGCAGTCTGAGTCTACTTAAACCAATGGGTTGTACCTCCACGCTGGCAGTCACATCACACAAGCCACCAAATTGTTCAGAAGGAAGGCACTCTTTTGTTGTCTGCCTCCATGTTGATTTGCAGCCCGTCGGGGTCAAGTGCTCAAACCCTCAGGTCAGTCATACATCACACAATAACAACCTAAATCTTTAGATTTGTTTATATTTAATATATATACTGTATATCTTATTGTTTGGACTTAGAACAATTTACAGTATATTCTCAAGTTCTCATTATTCATATTATTTATTTTAGTGCATGGCCCTGTGTACATCCCCTTAGAGGGAAAAATAAAGAGTGAGAGTATATGAGTGTGGGGGTGCACAATATGTAGCACGTAAAAAAAAATGGCAAGGGATGTGCTACATTTGACTTCAACAAGACAGTGCACAACACCAGATTGCCCTGGAGAAAGTGCTTGGTGCCAGGTTATAATGGCTTCTGTAATGTCTGTAGTCCTTGGGCAGGTTGTTGTTTTAAATAAAAAGGAGAATTATACACCCCAAGGAAAAACAATCAATGTAGTCCAAGAATTTAAATACCTAGGAATCACTCTTGACTCTCAACTAGCCTTCAAACGACAGATAAAAAAAACACGCTGAATAAAATAAAATGTGTCTAATTTTAGGTCCATTAGAAACAATCTAACACCTGAGTCATCAAAGTTATATTTGGACATGATCATCTCATGCATGACTTACTGCCTAACAAGTTTGTCATCGGCCTGCAAAACAGCATTAAAACCAATTGAAACCATTTATAAGCCTTGAAATTATTGGACAGAAAGCCAAAAACACACCACCAGTCAGATATTAAAGAAACACAAACGCCTGAACTGCAACAATACTGTTAAATATGCAGATGCCACATTAGTCTACAAAATCTTCCAACACAAAGCCCCTCCCTCACTGCAAGATTTTGTACAAAAAAAATCCAACGCATCAACAAGGGCTGGCTCTAAAGGTGACTGTGTAGTTCCCTTCAAAAAGAGTGCTTTCAGCCAAAGCACCTTCTCTGTCCACGCTGCACATACCTGGAAGTTAATACCAATTAATATATGTGAACTCCCGTCTCTGAACCTCTTCGCCAATCATCTTAAAGAATATAAATATGTTCATTAATATGTGCTGTCCCTTATCAAATCAATCAATCAAATTAGGGCAGGTGGGTTGCCACCTCAGGCAGGTAAGATAGATAGGTTACCTGCCCTATGAGCAGGTGGCTTAAAAAGTTAATGTAGCACCCTGAATTAACGCATATTTTAAACTCACTCTTGACTAAAAAAGGCTCAGTTTAATGCACAAACAACTGAAAGTATCACATCACACTCCGCTTTCCCCTGTCATCTTTTCCATGCATATTTTTGCTTCGTTGTTGTTTAAATTTAGGACCTCAAGTGAGCAAATGATAAATTGCTCTGAAGATTGATGCCAAGCTTTCCATTTTTTTCCCACTGTGTTTTTTTCTTCTTCAGAAATTGATGAGACTACATAAATTTCCTCTGTGGCTTGCTCTTTGGGACTTTTGTTGTGCATAAAGAAGAAAATCCAAATAGTAAAATTAGTATGCAGCGCTCAAATTATTGTACATTCAGATAATTCACTTTTGAAATAAGAGTAGCAGGAGTTAGCAGGAGTCAGTTGGACTGTGGTCTATATCTGGCTATCTGGATGGGTGGGTCGGACAGGCGGGCGTTTGGTTGGGTGGGTCGTTGTGGATGGATCGCTGGATGTATCGATGGATGGACTCATTAAAATGAATAACAAACACATGCGAAAAACATTTTCTATTGTTGTTGAAGGGTGTAGGTGAGAAAGGAGTAGGCAAACGCTTGGGCAACTGCCAAACTTGTTTTCATTCATTCATCTTCTATTCCGCGCATTCTCGTAAATGTTGCAGGGGTTGCTGGAGCCTATCCCAGTTCATTTCAGGCATTAGGCAGACCACACCCTAGACGGGTCGCCTGTCAACTGAAGGGCACATAGCGAGACAGAGGGCCATTTGCACTCACAATACTGCCGCCACCAGCGGGAATCGAGCCCGCGCCTGTCAGGCGAGTGAAACCTCTACACCAACAGGTGGCTTCTTAACAACTTATGAATTTATAAATTCAACAAACATTCTTGGGTCCCAAAATGAAAAATATACATTAAAGTTCCTTTGAGCACACAAAAATCACAAATACCATATTAAAACTCAAAGAACAGCAGTCAAATGTTCAAAAGAAGCAGCATGCGTTTTGTAACTTGATTTTGTATCTTGGGTAAAAAAAATATCATTGAGGCTTTTTGTGATCTGAATATTTTAGTAAGTACAGACATTCCAAAGTAGAGGCACCTCTGTAACACTCATGGCGCGCCGCCATCTTGGTAAGTGATCCAAGATGGCGGCGCGCACGGGTGCAGCGACTCTTTGCTCTCCAGTTTGGTGTTTTGTTTCCTCAATCTTATCGTTATTTACTAACATCTGCGAGGCAAACTTTTTTTACAGTCACCAGGATTTAATTACCCTCGGGAGGAGATGCGATATATCCATCACAACAGATTACCAACGAACCTACAATATCCCCTATACGACATCTCGAGACCACCGGGATCTCCGTGGATAGTAATAATATCTTAGATTAGGCAATATTTTAGTATTTACTTTAACAGAATGTGACTCTTATATTTCTATATTACTTATTTGTGGTCTTTTGCTGGGAAAGCGCACTTTGTGGAGTAGCACCACCAATTTCGTCATACGCAGCTGTGTATGATGACAATAGGCTTTTTTTTTGATGATTCGATGATGATGATGATAAAGCCTATGTCTGAACATTAGTATTTTTAACAATTTAGCTAGTTACAAACATGATCAGTTTTTCCCTCGATTCGCTGCAGGGCTCAGTTAATCTCTTGAAGATAGCACTAGTTTTTACAGTACAGTGGTACCTCTACTCACAAAATTAATTGGTTCCACAACTTGTTTTGTAACCTAATTTGAAATAAAGAAGAAAGTTGCTATCACCTGGCTTGGAAATTGAAAAAAAAGAAAAGTAAAAATAGTTGTTTTTTTTAGACAGCCAATGGGAGGCCAGTGGCGCCTAGGGGGGTTGTCAAGCAGGACGCAATGCTACCGCGGCAATTTAAAAATACAATAATGGATACAGGAAATGTATTTACCTAGATCTTGTTTTCGTGTATTTGATCAGTAATTTACATATCAAAGGGTTTCATAACCTGAAAATGTCATATGTACAAGCATTGGTAAGTAGAGGTACAACTGTATTTGATTTGTAATCCTCTAAAATATGTTTTTAAATTGTTTGACTTTTTCCTGTCACTCATCAGGTACAGCTTTTGTCCAAGCTCTTTCTCAGCTGGACGTCTACATGGGCTCGTCTCCAGAAGCATTGCATCTTTCGTCAGTCGGCCAGCATACCTGAACCCACTGCTGGTGCTGCTCCATCCTCTTCCGTACACAGCAGTGCTGGTACAGCTCTGCCTGACACAAGCACCTATAGCCCTTCTGCAGATGTTGGATCTCCTACTGAGGTCTGTGGTTGTCTTACAGATAAAGACATTCCTCTTTGAAGCCATTTGATTCCTGTTTGCTTGTCTCATCTTCGTCGACTCTTCCTGTTCTTTACCATCCATTTTATCAAAGCAGGTATCTCCTGTTGAAAACCAGTTTTTATTTTATGCAGTAGTCAGACTAAAAAAAAATTATTAAAAAAATTGGACAAATATTTGTTTTACATAAGTTATAGTGGTAATAGGCCTCTAGTCACTCCCCATATCTTCCAATTCAGGTCGGTACTATTACGTTTATTTTCTGTCTAATATTGTGAAGTTCATATGTGGACATTTGGTAGCTGTAAAATTGTAAAATCTTATGTAAAATTGCGATGTAAATTATTTCAATTTACCATTTGGATAATATGCTGTTTGTAAGTGCACATCATTTACCATTTAGAAATTCTCAGATAAACCTAATGAAGAACTGTGACTTTCTTCGCACAGAAGATTACAGTCACATATAATTGAACAGTCATTTCTAAGATATACATTAAATAAAGTACACTGTGAGGATATGTCAGACAATGTTAATCCGCAATCTTAAAATAATAAATAAATTCGGTGAAAAGCCTCAGATTTGTGTAACGTTGGCACAAGTAATTCATAACACCTGGCGGTAGCTTTTTAGTCTTTATTAGTCTGTCCAAAAAAAAGTTGCATTCAAAATATTTATTAGGGCATTGATGTGTTCCCAACAAATCTGCCTAAAAATGACAACAACAAAAAATATAGATTCATGCTCAACAAATATTAAGTGTGTTGGCAAAAGTAATAGTGACTGACTTACACTTTTCCCCACAATGTATTGATGAACTATTTAATCCCTAGTGCATTGTGTGTGTTTTTTACAAGAGGTCTGAAAAGTCAGCTCTATTAAAATAATGGCCTAAATGAGTGTTTATGGTGTTAAGCAGTGGCAACCAGCCAGTGATTTAATGACTACTCTTTGACCACATTGGACCTGTCAGGAATTTGTGCCCCCCTGAGATCACAGAAACAACATTGTGACATTGGAGAGGCAATAAAGTGAAACAGTATTCATTCTATTTTCATACCACATGCCCATGCGCATCACTTTCTGGGTTCATTTCAGAGCCATCAACATTTGTTTATCCTTGCTTCATTTGTAAAACCAGTGGCAGGGCAACAGTTTAGTTAGTAAGGGAAGGGGTTTGTGTGTGTGTGGGTGTGTGTGTATGACAGCCTTAGAGTCCCCTGACAACCCACTTGTCAGTGTTTACTTAAGTACAAACATTGGTAGAAGTGTTTAGTCCTGTGGAAGGTTTGATGATTAAGCAAGAATGTAGGAGCTGTTTTGATAAGTCTCAGCAGTAGTGGCAACGCTCTCCCCTAGAAGCACACCCTGTGACCTCTTCCTACTCCCAATGTTTTAACTACAGCCAGACCACAACACATCCCAACTGTTGCCCATTCCCACTACCAAAAAAATCACTAAATTGTTATTTAACCAATGTTATTTTTTGCAAGAAAAGCACACACTTATCATTTAGTTAGGTTTATTAATTAATATCTACTCAAAACTGCTACGTACATTTCACAGGCGGTCATAACCTGATGAGTCATATTTTCCATTTATTTGTCATTCTTCGACAGACATTTTATAATTCCTGACCACAGTGTAGGTTACTTCCAATTCACAAAGTCAGTCATGGGGTAAAACCCCAAACCGCCACACCCATCCAAGAGCCCTGCCAACAGCAAAGCATTGCCTGTCGCCCACCTATCACAACATCCTAACTAGCATGCCATAAAGAAACAAAGTTACCACATTTGCTGAATTAGTACATCTATGTGGCGATGTGAAGGTTACATCTCAAGGTCATTTACGAGACCATGTTTCCACAGACTGCGCATCTACGAACATGTAATAATGTATGCTAGAAAACCATTGTTTGAATGCAAAACGATTAAAATGCTTTGAAAAAAATAAATAAAGGGCAGATCACCAGAATGTTGAAATAAGCCTAAAGTGCATAGAGCCCATATTGGGAAGAAACAACTATTCAATCTGCATAATTTTTGGTTAATGTTCAACAAAAACAGGGGAATGCAGATTGTGGCTCACTGAAGTTCAATAAATCTGATTCAGTACCCTCTAACACAGGGGTGGGCACACCGGTCCTCGAGGGCCGCTGTGGGGGCAGGTTTTTGTTCCAACCGATCTAGCACAGTTTAACCAATGAGATTACTGCAAAAAAGAAGAAGCACCTGACTGCAATCCATTGATTGCAGTTGTAGGACACCAGCTTGGTGAAAAGGTGTCCTCTTTATGGATTGGAACAAAAAGCCGCATACACTATGGCCCTTTGTGATATAGTTTGCCCATCCCTGCTCTAACATCACAGTGAAACTCTGAATCAAGTAAAGAACACATATAGATGGTGGGATTCAGTTTCCTATCACAGTGAAGAACCCGAGAGCTGTCGTAACAATCTTGATTATAATGTTCAACATAAGTTGGTATGAATGGACCTGGATGAACACAATCAATGTACTGTTTGAGAAATATTGTCTGTATAAGTCTCACTGCTTAGCTGTTGCCTTCACTCTCCATTGTTGCGTTTTCAGTTTTATCAGGATGAAATGGTCAGTCAAACTTAGCAGCTGCAAACTTTGCCTCTTCTTTAATTGGCCCCTTCAAGGTTTTATAGTATTTGTGGAGTTCAAAACAAGCATATACAACAAATAGTAAGTTTGTTTTGTTAATGTATTTTTATTGTCGCTATGTAAACTTCCAAGAAGTGGACGGAGCAGCAAGGATGTTTTCCTGTATAAGTCATTCTCCATTGCTTACTTATAGAAAGCTAGGGATGACGTCACTACCTTTCCCTAAATGTTTTGTGATTATGGTTAGGAGATTCCAAAATTACATGGCTACTTACCCGATATTATCATGTTGTCCTTACTTTTCAATATCTGCTACAAAACTATTAATTGCTTCATCACCTCAGGAATCGATGACTGAATTTTTTTGCATTTTGGGGTCACTCACAGATCTCTTTACGAACTATACCTGGTGAAGAATTAACACGATGTCCAGCAAAATTATAACCCCAGTCTTCAAACAGCTCCCCCCGTAGGAAGTTAGATTTTGAAGACATTTAAAAAGTGTCGGCTTTGCGGGTCATCCATAATTTAACTTAATTTTCTCCATTCTGGCCTCCCTGTTTTAGCTCTGTGAAGAGATGAGGATTTACTCCCTCCACTCCTTTTTGAAATATTTATTTATATTCATGTTTCTTAGCTTTTTTATGTTTTCACCTATTTTACCATTTGATTCTACAGTATCCTCGTGCTTAGGTGTATTTAGATGGAATGCATTTTATTATATAGCCCAAAAACAGCTTTTTTCCCTCTTCGTCACCATTAGGTTGTCGGTCCTTCTCGCTTTCCTTTTCTGACACTTCACAGCCTGCTGTTGTCTGCCAGTGTTTGGGCCTCTCTGATGAGGAAAGACAAACTCTGCAGAAAAAATAAACTTGGATCTTCAGCCCATGCATAGCCCTGGAGGCCCCCTAAAATTAAACTGTATACTGCTTTTGAAGGTGTGGGAAAAAGAAGGTTATGTGTGTGTATTTTGGGCCCCAGCTTGGCAGTTTAGGAATGTGAAAGACCTGGCTCACCCTAAACAACATGGCTATATGTTTTATTTAAGCTATTACCTTGATGACTGCTACAGGGGTGATTTTAGTCAAACATATTAAACAAAAACTGAATTGTGTGATTGCACTATTTTCTTTCTTATTTTAAATCCTTGAATTTTCAGTTAGTATTTGATTTAATTTTTGTTATATGCTTCATATGTTTACCGTACTTTTCGGACTATAAGTCACACTAGCAAAAAAAATAAAATGCACAATGACAGGGGAAAAAATACTCTATGGCACACCTGAGTGTAAGTTGCCCTAGCCAAATGAACAGAATGGACCAAATGAAAGGGGATAAATATATATACGTTGCACTGGAGTATACGTTATACAACCTTTTACATTCATGTTTTGGGAAAATAAGGAACACCTATTAATGTAACATATTAACAGTGTTTTGGGATAACTATAGCCTAAAAAAACAGGCATTCAATATTCACAACACTGACATTACCGAGAACTTCACATGCATTTCAAAACCTATGAAATCCTTGAAAGAAAACTGGTCACTACTCAGGGATTTACAGCAACTAGGAGGTAGTGGAATTACTTGCAAGTAGTGGCTGTCTAGTACATGTGAGAGCAATCTAATTTCTTCATGGCAGCCTGGTACCTTGGAACTGAATAATGCGATGGGTTTTGTGGCTTGGGAGAATAGAAAAGTGGGTCAATTGTGAAATAAGGATGACTTCCGCCTTTTATAAATAGGCACACTGCAGGTGATATAGTGTGTGTTAAACTTGTGAGCATTGAAGGAGAAGTGTTTTAAGGGTCAGTATTGAATCTGAGTTTAGGTCAACAGGTCTAATGTTCTCTCTGATTTGGATGAGGTGTCTTGGGGACTGAGATGATACATGTCTTTCACAGTGTTGGAACATTCTCCGAACAGAGACTCATGCTAAAAACATGCTGAAAGGGACTCCCCTAGCTCAGCAACCAACACATGCCTTAAACGTTCTTGGCCACACTTTATATGGAACCATTGCCTTGCCAGATTGAAGACAGCTCCCTCCCTACTGACTTGAGGTCTGGTGATGGTCAGGTAACGCCAGGTTCTTACATCGTTATTATCCTACCTCTAATGTGGACAAGTATACATGTGACCGATGATGTTTTGTCACAACAAATGACTGCAAAAGTGTCAAAACATTGTTTCTCTGTTCTACAACACAGATGTAAAACCAATTCTAGAAAGGGCCAAGTGGGTGTCGGTTTTCCTACCAGTCAGTGAAGACGACGCTATTTCATTAATCTGTTCTCATGCAACTGTAATGAGTTGATTTCAGTCAGGTGCTGCTTGTTTCACCTCATTGTTTCAGTTGGAATGAAATCCTTAACCCAGATGGCCCTTTGTGAACTTGGTTTGACACCTGTGTTCTATAGAGAAATGGAATTCCACTTGGTACAGAACAGTATTGGTGATTCTTGGGCCAATCTAGTAAGGTTTTCAAAGCTTAGGGTTGTCAATGTGGAGACAGTCATTACTGAATTTTACACACTAATCCCTCGTTTTCCCTCAATGTTTTCATCCGTCTCCTTCTGAGTGGCCGGCCCCATGCAGTGTGTTGACGTCCAATTGTGCCCTGACTTCTGCCATTTTTTATCTGTCTTCTGGTTGCGAGTTTCAGCGTAGATTTAGACATTTTTATGAACTTTGTTTTTATACCTCAGAAAAAAATCTCCGATGTAGTGAAGCCGCGAAAGTTGAAGCCGTGAAGTGAAGAAGCATCACAGAGATGTGGATGTCTTCTTTTTTTCTGTAGGAGCAACTATTTTATTAAAAACTAGTGCAGTAGTGTGCATAATTTGGTTGATTTGTGTCTAAGGCTGGCAATTTTTTCTCATTTTTATACAAAATAATTTCTATAGTTTACATCTTGTTTTTGTACTACTGTTTTAAATATAAACAGTTGACCTTAAAACCAAAGGATCTACCGTATTTTCACGACTATAAGGCGCACATAAAAGTCTTAAATTTTCTCCAAAATAGACAGGGCGCTTATAATCCAGTGCGCTTTATATATGGACCAATACTAAAATTGTTATCACGATAAAATAAAATAAATCAGTCGATAGGACAACTATGGCAAGCAGCCCCCGACTCTACTATTTTCTCGTAGATAAAGTACTGCGCAGTGACTGCTGGGATATATATATATTTTTTGTCAATACACCCAATGGATTGTGGCCTGGCTATCGGCATCAACACAGTTGCGAAGCATGGAAGACAGCATTGGAATAGTTACGCTAGCTGCTAGCTACTATTTGCGAATGGATAATGGCCTGGCGATCGGCATCAACACAGTTGCGAACCATGGAAGACAGCCTTGGAAGAGTTACGCTAGCTACTAGCTAGCTACTATTAGCGAATGGATTGTGGCCGCCTGGACGAACGTATTAAACTCAGCGTTTTCGATGGACAATTGTTCAATTCGGACACAGAAAATGAGGACTTTGATGGTTTTGTGGGTGATGATGATGTGAGTACATTGTAAAATGGCTAAATAAAGTACAACCGAACTCAGTCTTGCTTCCGTTGCCTTTTTAAAAACGTGTTTTTAGCGTGCGAGTGTAGCGTGCATATGGTGCATGTAGCACTAAATTAGTGTGTTCGCCGTTGTAGTATATTGATACAATTATTGCAAAGTTATCACAGCCGTCAACCTGGGTGTATTGACAAAAGGACTATATATCCCAGCAGTCACTGCGCACCGGAAATAGCGTCTGGGGCTGCTTCCGTAGACAGCGCTATTACGGTTCGATAATCATCCATAAATAATGTGTATATATATATATATATATATATATATATATATATATATATATATATATATATATATATGCCATGCCTGGCTGCGTCTAAAAGAACAGTGCGTCCTTTGTGTGTGTAAAATACAGAAATAGCACTCGTTATTGACACTGCGGCTAAAAATACGATGCGCCGAATAGTCGTGAAAATACGGTACTCTTATACAGAAACAACAAATGCATTGTTTCAAACCTTAGCTTTAAGGCATCGACTGATTTGTAAAAATTACAGGATCTTTTTTGTATCGCAATGATTTACAGATTTCTAAAAATGCTGGGATCTTTTTTTGGATTGTGATGATTTACTGATTTGTAAAAATGCTGGGATGTTTTTTTTTGTATCGCGGTGGAAGCTGTTCAAAGGTTTTTTTTGGTTGGGAAGTAGCAGTGGTAAGGTGTCCAGTGTTATAGAGTAACAACTCTTCAGTACACTGTGGTCAGTCTCACAGTGCCAGCATGCAGCTTTTACTTGGGCTCTTGACATCACAGAGTTTAATCCCGCTGACTGGTTAGAAACTATAAACTAAACAATTGTAACCGCACGGACTTACACCCACAAGCGGGCGCTCACGGGGGGATATATTTTGATTGTAGCTCAGCAATAATTAGTCCCCAAATGGTAGTTGACATATCTTAAGAGACAGACTGAGCACCATTACTGGTGGGATCATGTAACTTGCTGCCAATCTTTGTTTTTACATAAGACACATTGACACACAATAATCTTTTTGGGTTGCATGGAAACATATTGTATAAATAACCATGCTTAGACAGATGATCGAAAAAAGTAAGAACTATAAGATAAGTAAATACTGCATGTATAGAAATATGTAGTAATTCATTTACAACATTTAGCGTATATTTCGGAATATAAGCCACTCTGTACTTTTTTTCTACGTTTCACGCTGCATTTAAAAAAAAAAAAAGGAATCATCTTATTTATTGTGTTTTGTGACAAATTCAGAAAATATTTTCTCATTATGAAATAGAATAAAACTACTCTGTGGCCTGGCGCATCATGATTACGTTTGAAAACGATTGTCACTGAGACCTTGTTGTCAGCCACTCCAAACTGCCATTATATTCAATTTGCAAATTAGTGTTGTGCTCTTATCCTTCCCAAACATTGGAATGGGGACATAGTTTCCTCATCTGGATCCTCTTAAAGGAGCTGTAATCATCCCAGCAGCTGTGGTGTTCCTAATTGAGATGGTTGATAACCTCCCCCACCAACCACAGTCAGGCTCAATAACCATGACATAATCTGTCATTACAAGGCAGCGATGGAAGAAGCTGGGGAAAAAGAAAAAAATCCCACATTTCAAGGGCTTCAAATTACCACATTGTTTATTTGCAGGTCTTTCACTTTCCAGTCATGCAAACATTTGTTTGGGAAACAGATTTACTAGAAGAAGGACATGCACATGAAATATCCACTTTGCCATGAGCCCATCGGAAGGGGAACCCAAATAGCCTCTTCGGGCTGTGCCCGGCTGGGACCCATGGGTGCTGGCCCTCGCCATTATGCCCTTCCTCAAGGGAGTTTAATATGTTAATTAATAATAGTTAATACATGGAATAATTATAGTTCTTTTTTTCCAAATGTATTCATCTATTTGGTTTCATGAACTTGCTTCCATGTTGAGATATTGTTTATAGTTTTGTTCACTGTACCAGGAACTGTTCAAACAGTGACAAAGGTTCCGCATTGCTCAGAATGCGAGCCACATCTAAATGTGTTTTATTTAATGCCGTTTTCTTTTTGAAATTAATAAATCATAATTTAACATGTTTGAAGTCTTTCCCTTTACAAAAATAAATCCTGATAAATGAGGTAAAAAGAAATCAGTGAAAATCATGGATATGAATTATTCTAATACTTTTCCTTCCTGAAAAAGAAATGATCATTTGAGGCATATTGCTTATATATTAACAGCACATTTTGAAATAAACATCGAGGGACTCTCTTACCTCAACGCTGTTTTGGCTCCCCAGGGCGATTCAGATCCAGGTGATGATAGCCCATTTGCTGACACGGTGACCCTGGAACAGAAAACTAGCAACATCGGTGGAACTAGTGGAAAAGTCAGCCTTTGGATGCAGTGGATGTTACCCAAGGTTATTGTTGAACTTTTTGCTCCAGACCCCAAACTCAAGACAGGTATGTGTTTCTCTATCTAAAATGCACTTAAGTATGTCTATTAGAAGTATCCAAAATTTATGTGTCAATGTATCAGCAGTTCGTGACAACCCTTTTATATAAAGCGTGCCAGTTAGTTTAGAATCAGAAGTAGCCAACTCAAGACGAGCATGCCCGTAGATATCATATCAAATATATAAGGCTAGAAAGTCTAAACGCAGAGTCAGCCCCGCAAGTAACTGACGGTCATTTTGTGTTGGGGTGCTATATTGGCAGCCTCTACTTCAGTGGAAGTAAACTGAGTAAAATTCTTCCCTGAAATCTTCTTTAATTGCTGAATTTAACTGGTTTGTTGATATTTTATTTCATAATAACTGCATCTCTTACATTTATATCAAACCAACACAAATGAAAATTGGGTGTAAATCTAAATTTTGAGATATGAGCAGTATAAGAACATACCAACATCTCCCTACCGCAAGTTTGCAGGTCTTGCAAATTTTAAATGAGATGGGGTCTAATCGAGACAGGTGTGTGAATAGACCCAAAATCAATTGTCCAAATTCTTTTTTGTGGGGTCATACTTACAGAATGAGCTGAGTTAAATCATGTATCCCTCTTAAATCATGATTGGAGACTATGAGTTGCTGACGACTACCAATGAGGGCATGTTCTTTCCACACAACATGCCTTGTTTCCCAATGTTAAAACCCACTAGGACCTTCTGCGTTTCTCATAATCCCCACAAGGCAAGAGTAACAACATGCCCTAATTTCATTTCTCAAGCCAGTCTTGGACTGTGACTTTAGCAGTGGAAACAATGACAACGATCTGCTCAGCTCATAGCTTGCCTTACAACAATCCTAATCAAGTTCAGCGCATGAAGCTTATTTTGCCGATGGTGGGTAGTTAAGTTTTTCACACAAGATGTTTTGAGGAATGGGAATAGTATGTGTACAGTCAAATGCACAGTCTTTATGACCAATCAGTATTGGGTGACATGCACATTCCTTATTTTGGCAAGCTGATGGTGCACTGCATACTCAGTCATTTTGCCGTCTTACTCAATGTCTCGTTTTTCAATATGGCTCTTTCTTACACACTGGGAACCAGTGTGAAAGTATTGAAACAAAAGCTGTAAAAGCTCCTCCCATCATTAGCAGTTTTCTAGTTGAAGGATTCATGTGGAGTTAAGCATTTTTAATGCGCACGTCAGTACTTTCAAATATCATCAATTATGACTGTTATTGTTTCCTAACAGAAATATGTGTGGTCAGTGAACTAGAAGACCTGAGTGCCTCAGTAGATATCCAGGATGTATACACTAAGATCAAATGTAAAGTTGGCAGTTTCAACATTGACCACTACAGATGCAGGTATAGTATTGTTAGCACACATCCATGATCACAACATAACACTTAACCTAATGGGGAAAGTTAACAATGCTTAAAACCCAAGTAGTAAAAAAAATACTACCACCCACATCACATGCAGTCTCTCACACACTTACGCACATGCATGTATGCTCACGCAGTATTACAATGTTTTTTTTATTTTTTTAACTTTAATTCACTCATTGAGTTCACCTCACCAATGCCAATAACACTTTTGTGTTCCTGGTCCACCTTCGTGAGGGAGATTCTGCGGATTATCACCCCGTCGTCATCGTTTTTCCAGACTGCTTGAGACCAAAAATTGGATGGACGATTTGACTTTGTTTTGGCCTGGCCCAAGGCTGAGTCACAGTGCAGATGAGTTCAGTGAGGCCATCAGTCATTTTATTTGCGCCTGTGGTGTCTGAATTGATTTATAGAAACATTAACACACAGAGGGAAAACCTCTTGGCGTTGTTCCATGACATCCTAATATATAGTAATTTTTCTCCAAGTCAAGATGCATTTGGTATTTGATGATTTACCTTATCCACTGAAATTATCAGAGCAAACAAAGCTAAACAAACCGAAGCTGAGACTAAATTACAGTGTATTTGTAATTGCTGTTTTTCTTTCCACATGTGCGGGGCTGCAGTCTCTTTGTTTTTTATATTTTCCTGGTCGTCCTAATCACATTTACATCATTTGTTAAACCGGTACTTTAAAAGTGCCCACTACGTACAAACTTGCCTTAGGTCTACTTAGCGGGAGGCAATTCTCCCCCTGCCGTAGCCTAAGAAGATAACAATCCCAGCTTCTTGGATCCCATTCACCGTAATGAGAGTGTGTTCCCAGATCTGTGTGCTTACATGCCTGTGTAAATATGTTCTTGCTTCAAGTGTCTGAGCCAGGCAGTGAAGTGGGAATGGAACCATTTTCATGATTCCGGATTGAAACCTATCATTGGTAATGTGTATGTGATCGAACCACTATAATGATAACAGGAAAGGATTCTGATTTGCCAGATTTAATCACCTTTGCTGGTTTTAAAACATTTAAGTATATGAGAGTTGTATGTTCCTGATTGGTCAAAAGATGTTGGAAACAATTGACTAAAGGTGAGAGGTATTCTTTGGTTGTTGTTGTTTTTTGTTGTTGTCATCGTCTGAGTTGACTACACCTGGCAAAATGTGTTCCATTAGGGTTTGTTCCACTACACCAAGCCAGGACGATGTTGGTGGTTTGAAGCAATTTTCTTGTGTTAAGAAGTCATGGGTTATTACGTAATCTTACCTCCCTCGACAAGTGTCTGCCCAATTCCTGCTAAAACTCTGCCAAACTTAATCTTTGTTGACACCCAAGAATTCCCCAAAAGATAGTGAGCCAATTTTCACTTTCCCCGATTAATTTTAATGTACATTAATAAAACCCAGTAAACTACCCATACATTTGGAAGGAAGAGGCTCTTCACAACCCAAGACGGGTAAGATCCATCTGCATTCCTAACACAGACGAGACTCAATGGGCTCCTGGCCACATCTACAAGAGATCCCACTGGGATGAAAGTCCATATTCATCATTCTGAATCTGAACAGATAATTGTTTGGTATGCTTGCACCCAGCCCAGTTTATTGTGTGCAATTGGTTGTCTTAAATTACACCTGACTGAGAAATCTTCCCATCTGGCTCTTGATGCCTCACTGCAGAAAAATAGTAATCTAGTTAGATCACTCCAGAATTAGATGTTAATATATCCTTGGAGCCTAAATTTGATGAAACTTTAAGAATAAGAGAGAAGCTGAGGATGGAGAGAAAAGGTCAGCAGTCCTTTGGAATAGTAGTAACATTTAGGTGGTTATCTGACATTTCCTTTTAGATATGAATGTGGCATGGAAAAATAACAATATAACAATGTTCAGAGGTACTGCAAAAGGGAAATTAATAAAAGAGTGACGCAAACAAGCTAGCTAAATTTTGATTAACAAAATGCTAAGTACAGTATACAATGTCATGAAAGTCTTAAACCTCTTTCTTGTTTTTTGTTTGTATTTATGTATTTTAATATTTCTGACACACAAATGTGTCAGTTCATCAAACCAATATTAATATCACACAGAGATGACGCAAGAAAATTTAAATTGCAGTTTCCAAATATCCCACTCATTTGCCAAATGTCAATCAAGTTGCTCGTTTCGTAAGCCTACATGACTCGTGTTCCATGCCAATGAGGGTTGGTGAGTGTGTTCGCTGGGCGAAGCATCTCTCGGTCACATTTACGGCACGCCTTGCTCCCACGTCCACACTGGTGTGTCTTTGCAACCACATGCCCAGTCATAAGAAAATGTCTTTCGGCCACATTATAAGCCACTGAGACTTCCCAGCAGCCCAGGATGTTTTTCATTTCCTTCATGCTGCTTCCGCTGGCTGGCTGTTTCACTATTCATTATAACACAAAGCCCAAATTACATAAAACACACAGACAGCCCCAAAAAATATTTTAGGGGGTTTGTGCCTCATTTTTGTTACACATTTGATGAAGAAGTTGCACTGATGGCGCTTCATCTTTATATAGTGGAAGGAGAAGCCATAAACCCGGGTTTTGACTGTCAGTTAATACCTGTTTAGTCCTACCTCACAACATCCTGCCATCTAAAGAGGTTAAAAAGTTTCTGATTGTAGCTCAGCTAACTAACAGTAATTATTGCTCAGTCTTCGCAAGAAAGATGTCAAATATATTCCCTTCAAACCGTTGGTTGTTCGATGGAATAAAATTAAACGTATAGATATTTTGTAACATGAAAATTATTATCAGTAACAGAATGCTAATATTTCTTTCATTATTTGGCATTTCATGACAGCATCACAGAAATCCTACTTACATTTTGAGAGTTAAAAAAAATGACATATCTGACACCCACCCGTGCCCCTGAATTGAGTTACGCTATATAGGGCCTTTATCTAATAGTCAGTCACAGGTCATTTAAGTTATCATCAGAGAGAGCCACAGAAGGGACATGTGCTTTTTAGCCATCCCAGAAAATGTGTTTGCATACTTAAAGTCAAAACCAGGCCTCACAGTTTGAACTTGTGATTACTATACCAAATAGAAACAAATGAGATGAATGCTGTGTTTATCATAATGTTAATGGATTCATTCTGCATTTTTCATTACAGGGCTATTACTGTGTGCCACAACAATAATCCGATGCCCGAAGGAATAATCCGGTTTCATATGATTTGTAGCTTCTTGCATTAAAGCAATATTATGGAATTGTGACAGTCTTGCAATTAGTTCCAGATGCCCCATTAAAAATTAGCCATGTGTGTGTCTTCAGGCCAGGTCAAGGCTGGCACTCTGGGCTTTATGAAGGACTCCTTCTGCAGTGCAAGGAGACAGCTGTGGTGAGACATCTGCCTGTCTCACAGGATCCAGCATTAAGCCTCATAATAATATACCGTATTTTCACACCTATAAAAACGCACCTTGTGATAGGGCGCAGTCTTATTTGCGGGTATATTTTCTGGGTTTTTTTTCAACACTTTGGACGCCTCGTCCGATATGGCTAGCATGAAACTAAGCTAGTGTATGTTATGCTAGTTGGTAGCGTACGTATGTTATGCTAGCCGCTAGCGTATATTAGGCTTGGCACTAGCGTGTTTTTTTTAAAGACAGCACGAGCAAAACTAAGTTTGAAAATGCTTTATTGAGATCAAAGGTACACCCTGATATAAAGAGTTCAGCGTTTAACATGCTAAGCTCCGCTGTCAGTCAGAGTTGTGTATTCGGGGAACTTGATTCCAGCTTTGGCGAAAGCTCGAACAACAGTGCTGGCCGACACTTGAGTCCAGTCATCCACAATCCATTGTAACTCACGACATGCATCACTCCCAAGCCTTTGATTCTCCTCGTTGTTATATCGGCAGCGATAGTTCATTCCAAATCGTCACGTAACTCGTGCGACGCTTCTTGCCCGAACTACAATGTTGGCCATCCGTTAGCAATCCGTTAGAAATCTTTTAGCAATCCGTTAGCAAAGCTGTTAAATTGTGTTCGATCCATGGCTTCAGTCCGTTTTCCAAGTGTTCACACCCACATTGTGTTGTCATTCACGCCAGGCATTTCCTCTGTATATCTCTGATATGCTGTTTCTTTAAGTATTGAGAGTGTTTTTGAGGGTTAAGAGCGCTGCAAGCACACGGAAGTCAAATGCCTTGCCACTCCGCTGGGATGTTTTGAGTGGATTTACTGTAATGCTTGGAATGCGCGGGAAGGCTATTTTTGAGGTGAGCGTCCGCTGGGTTGATCACAATAAGTAGCGTGCCGGCAAGAAATAAAACCAGTTACTCGAGCGGTAAAGGCCATACAAAAATTCAGTTTAGTGCACAGACAAAACGCACCGACTGATTGGGCGCTTCCACCATTTTAGAGAAAATTTTAGACTTTTAAGTGTGCCCTATAGGTGTTAAAATACGGTATATCTGCCATTCTGCTGCTCTGAATCAGGGTTCTTAATATCTGCTCCTGCTGGACAGAGAGGAAAAAGACTTCATGCTTCTGGCTTTGACTCAGAGTGTCCAGACACGTTGCATTGATATACACCCTAAAAACTAAGAATACAAGAACAGTGTGACATGAAATGACACCCTCTGTCTCTCCAGTGGTTCTGATTGTCTTCATAATCCGTTGGAAGGAAACTGTTGACATAGCCCTCCAATCTCTTGCTGTTTAAAGCTAATACTGTGGATGGTCTTATACTTGTGACAAATGCTAACAACAAACAAATAATTGCAGGGAATCAGTATATGGCCATTTTAAACAGGGCAGTGATGTGCTTAACAAAATATATTTTCTGAAATTCATTGGAATTGCATTTGTATTGTATTCATAGCAGGTTCTCGTATATGACCATTAAACAGTAATTCTGCTGTTTCAAGATGGTATGGTTTTCCTGGTTTTACTGATTGATATTTTTTCTCCCACCTAATTATCTAAAGGAAACAATTCTTTAAAATTCACTGAAATGACCTCATGTACAGTATGTTGCTGTGGTTCTTTCCAATCAAGCACTGTTAAATTCCCTCCTTCTCTTGCTCTTACTGTCCTCTTTTGCATCTATTATCTCTCTCCTCACCTCCAGTACGGAGGACGGTGTTCGTCACAGCTGTGGAGGAGTGGTCCTTTCTTGCACTGACAAGCTGAACAGGCGCACTGTGTTGGTTCGACCAGTCAGCAAGCAAGAGTCTTTCTGCCAATTCTCTGGCTTTTTCCCTCCTGTAAGAAATTGGCTCTTCTGCTTTATAGCATTCCCTGCTCTGCTTTGTCCGTAGTGGTTTAGGTTGTCTGTGTTCCTTAATTCATATCAATCACACGCAATATTATTTTCTAGGAATTATGTGACATTCTGAGGGATGCACAATACTTTTCTTTGCTTACATTTTTTTAGGAAAAATTCCAGAACCGAATCTTATTTTGTTCCAAGCTATTTTTATTCATAAATTGAAATAAACATTTTAATTACAAATTATTCAAGAGGCGTTTAATCAGTAATCAATCAAGGCAACTGTTTAATCCATTGTAATTGTTTAAGTAAGTTGTCTATCAATCACGTTACATTATTATTAAACATATTTATGGCAGAATTCATGATAATGTTGCAAAAATATAAAACATTTAAATTCGCTGTTGTCACCTCAGAAACTTACATGCACAAATATATAGCACAATATCCCTATTTTTTGCATCTTTTGGCATTTATTCATTAAAAAGGCCTCATAATTGTTTCAATTTTAAATGTCCATTTCAAATTTTAAAAAACAATTGTCATTCGAATGGCATATTTCTGTTCAGTTGAATCATAACATTTTTGTTAGGTTTTTTTCCCATGATAGTCAGCCTATTTAGTTACCGATGTCAATGGACATGATTCCATGTGATAGTATCTGTTTTATTAATCGTTTATTACAATAACAATATTAACATTACTTTCCATCCTTTTTACCACTGATCAGACAGCAGCAAAGGTCCTGGAAGGCTCTCACCAGCAACATGGATTCTTGTCCATTACCTATACGCAGGCTGTCACTAAAAATGTTCGGCATAAACTTACCACTAGGCCTGAGCGACAACCACGCAGTGCTGATCCGCTAGCAGATGGCTCACCGCAATATCTGAGAGAAATCCTTCTGACAGCTCAGCCCTTTGACGTTGTGCTCTCATGTCCTGTATTAACTACTGTTGTTGGAATATTTCAGGTGAGAAATGAGAACAATAATAGCAAATGGGTGTACAAATTTTCTTTCCTTCAAAGTTATTCTTACGTTCTTTTGATTCATCTTGATCTTGACTGGATTTTTAAGACAACAGTACCAAGACGCTACAAAGACCGCAGAAAGTCAGTAGGCCAGCCAATGAGGAACCATACTTTGACTTCTCGGTGTTTGCCTCTTATCTACATCAACACCAATATGATCAGGGTTTTCTGCCCTAGAGTGCCTGAAAAAACTGCAACACTAGGTAAAACACTGTCATTTCAATCTTGACTCATTTCTGACCATGACATATAATGCTGTTTATTGTGCCAACAGGTTGCCATGTGAATAAGGAAGACACCTTGGTGCTTAAGTTGGGGTCCCTTAGCATGGCTCCTCAAGCTGATAACCCCCTCGCTCGCACTGTGCTACGCAAAGACCTCTACCAGTAAGTTTATTTTTTTCCCCCGTCCTTATGAATAAGTCCATGCTATTTTAGAAAAGAGTTCTATTGCGCTGTTATATTGATGTATTCTTTTTTTTTGTCCAGCGTAAAAAAATATGCTGTAAATGTCATAATCACAAACGTGATTTCCATTAAGTGGAATGCAAAAAAATAAAATGTAAATGCGAACAATCCAATCATTTAAAACCCCTGAATAAATGGACTTTACTATTAAGATAACATATTTAATGTTCAAGGTACTGGTAGAACGTCTTAAAGGTCCTATGAAATGGTGTACTTATCAAAAATGAAAATGGCTGCTCTAATAGGATTTTACATGTAGGAAACAAATTTGTAACTCAATTTTGGCTGTTTTTGTGTGTGTTTTAAACCATTTCATAGATGTTCCACCCAAAATTTATGATGGTTAGCAGTCCGTGATTTCCATTGTTGTACTTTGCACTTTTTTAATGCTCCACATTTATTCTTTGGGAGACAAGTCGGGACTTCTAGCAGACCAGTCTAGTACTTTCACTCTTTTACTATAAAGCCACATACTTGTAACACTTTCTGAATATGGGATACCATTGCCTTGCTGAAATAATCATTGTTATCCCTGAAAAGAGTTTTCTTGTTGGCCAACACGTGTTGCAACCTCTAAGTGCACTTCAGTACTAATGGTGCCCGCACAGGTTTAAAAGTTACCTATGTCATGGATGCTAATACTATCAGTTTGTGATATATTTTTTACGATGTAAAAGTCCAACACACTCAGCTTGGCTGAATGATTGAAAAGTTTGCGAAAAGAATAGAACCTGTTATGGGGGGGGGAAATTGCTCTCAGTAAACTTTCTCTGGTGAGTGGTTGCTCTCAATGCAATCCTATGTACGTACTTCACAATAAAGCTTGTGGCTGTGCCACAGTTAAGCTGCATCAGCAATGACAAAGCACAATGAATGACATCTTTAGGGTCTACAGGGTCCGCTGGCTCAAACAAAAGGCACATATGGTTGAAAGCTGCTAGGCCAGGAAAATCTGAACTTCTAAGGGGAATGAATATCTCTGCACAAAATATATTTCCCTGCTATAGGCAGTGCTGAGGATCTGGATTGTGTCACAGCTGCCAGGAAACCACAGCCCCACATTGTGTCTGTGAGAAAGCATTTGTTTGAATGGGCAGATATGTTGCTGGCAAACATATGTAATGGGGGATAAAAGTGATGCCTAATGCTTTGTGCAGCTGCAACTAAGATGTGTGCTGACACACGACGTAATGTGGAGGGGGGAAAAATGGATGACAACACTTGCTTTAGCCAGCAGGAATGTCTTAAAAGGAGGATAATGCAAGCAGCAGGCAGGCAGAGAACATCGCTGCTTAGGAATATGCCTCCCAACCTGTAACAGATATAGGGTTAAACATGCATGGTACTGATCAGTTACCATAACTACTGTTTCACTGCCTCCTGTCTGCTCGCTTTTTTTAAAATCCAGTTTTACTATTTTTATTGCAAATGTTTGTGCAGGATTTACTTTGGGTTCACACAAAGGTATTGACCATGTTGTTACCTTGTTCAAAGATGGCTGATGAATTTTTAAACATGAAAGTAATCTGTTGAAAGCGAGAGAGAGAAAAAAAACAATTCCTTCCCCAATAACAGACTTCCAATTTCTATCTATACTGACCTGAAAAGTCTGCTTCTGATAGTTTAAGGTTCTGTGGTTGTGGTGCTACATCTCCTCAAAGAGAATGATGGGCCTGTTCAACGCTCTACCCGGACTTCAACTAAATTATATTGGCAGAAGGTTTTTTGCATACACTTACAGTAAATGCACAATAGATTCGGTGATATGCACTTAACATTCTTAAAGCTGTGCATATGTGTGCAATCATTGCACCACATACTGTGCACATTCAAGATTCATGTTTCGCGGTAACTCTTACACTGACCAATAACCATTTGTTGTAGTCTACATGCATGAGTGCAAACAAACCACATTTGGAGTCACCACTTCCCTTTCTGAGTGGAACCAAGGCCTTATGCTAAACTACTTTGTGTGAAATGTATTCTTGTCTTAACCAGGCATTATCTTCTCTAGCTTCCTCGTTCATGTCCGAACATCTATTCAATAATGTTGTTGCATTTTCATTACTAAGAATGAATGTACTTTTTCTGAGCTGATTCATCTTGCATCTGATCCTCTGAGAAAGTCACAGTCACAGCTTGTGATCATGTAAACATGTGTTTACAAACTATAACCATATGTGGCTGCAAACACACTATGTGCCAGTAGCCATTTGCCGTAACTCTGCACAAAGCCCACCTTTAATTACATTTGTTGACATAAGTGAATGACTAATCCCAGCCACAGTTACAGTGTTATTGTCTTCTGTACATGAAATTGGTTAGAATGTCTAACACAGGGTTTGAGTTTAATGCCACCCTGGTAGAAAAGAGGCCCGCGAAGGAGCGCGCTGTTGTAAACATTCTGACAGAGGATATTTAGATGAGGGTCCACTCCCGCTATCTCCAACTTCCATTTCAGCCTGAACATTTGAAATGTACTTTGTGCATGTTTATCACTTTGAGTAGATCAGCCTCTTCAAAGAAGGCTAAATAAACGTGTGCATGTTAGACCGCAGCCTTAAGTTGGTATCCACGCCGCGGTTCATTTGGTAGCAGTTTACAGTTTAATTTGATCTTCTGATGTTGAATGGAGTTTCCATAAAAAAGGAGGTCCCCAGCGGCTTCTCTGCTAAACATGAATTATTACACAGGCCTCAAGGCTTCCCCTTTTCCCTCCCCTCTCCATTTTGAGCTTACAAGGCCGCTGTCAATTTACACAGCTGAAATCATTTTCCTGTCCTGAAAAATGGTATGCATGAGTGCCGGTCCGAGGAACGTCCAGCCTGACTTTCTTGTGGTTTTGGTCCTTTTCACTATCATACAGATTTTTTTTTTTACTCCCCATTTGAAATGTGTGTTATTTTCTTGAGCACCCAATTGAAAGCTTGTGTGATAGGGAATTACAAATACACTGGCAATAGGTGCAATTATGGAGAATCATTTATAAAGTAATAGTGAGTTAGTTAAAATCTGACAGTGATTTTGATCATTTACTTTCCCCCTAAAAAAAGTGGAGAATACTGTTTGTCTTCATTATAATTAACGTAAATTCGTCAAATGTCCACAACTATAAACTTGTATATTATTTGTGTAGGCAGAGATCTAACAACATTTTAATGTCTGCAACTGTATTACAACAGTGGAAATAAGTTTATTTTGTAGTCTAATATAGAATATAAGGAAAAAAAAGTCAACTCATATATTGAGTACTGATTTGTGTATTTATGTCTTAAGCGTTCTGCAAATTTCCCGAAAAGTCCTACATGACATAGCTCTAGATTCCATCACATAGCTGTGACCTCATGGTCTGTCTGCAAAAGACCAAGAGAGCATCCCACAGTGCCTTAAAATATGTGTTGTGTTATTTTGTTTTCATTGGTGCACATGTCTGCGTTTCTATGGTAATGGAGGGGAAAACTTCTGCTGCTGTGTCAGTAATAAAAAAAGAATAAAGCCACAATAATATACTGTCTACAGGCATAATATACTGTCCACAGACATTCCAGTCTACCTATTCCTTATAGGTTAAGAACACTTTGCTGCTCACTGTTTTCCTATGCTATATTACTTTCCTGCAATTTATAAAACTGTATAACCAATTTGATAGTTCAGTCACTGTTATTTATCACCTCTATTTTACAGTTCTTGCCTCTTTAACATTTCTTCATTTTCTTTTTCACTTACTTCTCTACACTCTTCTTGCAGCAAGAAACTTAGCATTTACTATAAACTCAATTTAACTGTGACTTTTTAAAGTATTTTATATATTTACTCTTACATTAATCATTTTGCATGTGCAAATTAGAATACACATTTTAGTCCACATCAATATTTCCATGGCCAGTTACTCTTAAAGGTGTTATAAATGATTTTTTTTCTGTCTTCCTCATGGCAGATTGTTTTGCGAGCTTTTTGATTGTTGTTTTTGGCCTCATTGCACCATCCCTGAGCAGTTTTCATCTCAAATAGTCCTTACTTTTTGGAGGGATGTCAAATCTTGGTATTGTCCTATTGTGCCATATTTTGCCCACACAATGATGACTGTTTTTAAAGTTATATTCAATGTCTACTAAATTCTGCTGAACAATAGAAACACTGCAGATGTTTTAGAAGCACTCTGTGGACCGTGACTTTTTCTCAAAGAAAGTCAGGAAAGCCATACAAGAACTGTTGAACTTTACTATCTTAGTATATATTTTACTATATTATCTAAATTACCAAAAATGTTTTAGTTAGTGGAGTCTCAAGTATCATGGGTTTGAAAACAGATGATTACATGCTCAAGAAGGAAATATGCTTTTGAAGTCCCCTTGAAAGTTTAATTGCGTAGATATTGTAATTATTATACACTCACCACCTAATATTTGGTCAACATGTTAACATTAACATCTGTAACCTTTTGTCTAAATTAGATTCAATCATTACTCCATTTCATTATGAAATTCTTTTTACTAATTCCTTATTTAGTGTTTGGCATGATTAAATGTTTTACAACTTAAAATAATTTTAAATAAAAATTTGGTATTAGTTAACGACAAAATAAGTAAACATGGAAATCCAGTTAAATTGTTTATTTTACTCCAAACCTACATGGCTTTGTGTGACGAGTGTTGCCTCCCGCCTCCTACCAAATCCGAACTTAACTGTGGTAACCGTACCAAAGTTCAATTTATGTAGCTCCACCAAGGCCTAACACTACCACATTGTTTTCTTAATTTAAAAAAATTAAAAAACTTAAATAGGCTCTGCCTAAATGAAACCGAAATATCAAACAATAGACCTCATGCCGAGAGCTAAAAAATATTTATATTTGTGATCTATCCATGTGAAAATGTTTAAAAATAATTTCTTCAGGACTCCAGTGAACCATAGAGGGAGCCAATATCCACAAATAAGATGAAAAAATGAAAAATAGAACCGTGGTGACCTGGCTCAGCCAAAATTTACCCAAGAATGCAGTGAAAACTCATCAAGCGGTCACAAAAAACCTACAACAACATCCAATTAATTGAAGCCTTTGCTTGTCTCAGTTAAGGTCAATACTCATGAATACATCATAGGAAAAAAGATCAGATAAAAATGACCTCCACACCAGTTTCAAGACAAAAAACCACTCGTCTGAATTTTGCCAGAGGAAA